>NC_089006.1:2256231-2408819 GCF_963932015.1 Anas acuta | reverse complement strand
ACTGAATAGAGCTTCTGCTGAAAAAAAATCAATTCCATGAGTGTATTTAAAAAAAAAAAATAACAAATGTATACATGAATATATGGTATCCTATCAAAAGAACTGGTGTGATTGAGGTAATTAGTTTTTCACCCAGGTCTGTGGGGAATCACTGATAACACTGATATACATCAAAAACTTTCTTTCTGTTTGGTGGAAGGTAGGTGTCTTTCTATGATGCAAATAGACATATACCATAAAGAGTATAGAAATGTGTTTCAGAAGAAGGAACTGCCTAGCTTAGTGGCCTGTCTTTGACAACAGCATATGCTGAAAAGTGTGTTTTGTGGTTCTTCTTCTGAATGAAATAAATGATATAGATTGGAGATCTAGCCTCTTCTATAAGTGTTTCAGTCTTTGCCTTGAAATACTTGTTAATTTAAAAAAAAAGAAAGAATCTCCTAGAACTAACCATCTTCAGATAATATGGCAACAAGGAATGTTTGTGCAGAGTGTTGAAGCCTTTAGTAAATGTGGCATTAGAAACATCCTGAAGAATGTGAATGTCTGTTTAAAACCAATGTCTCCTTTATATGTTGAGATTGGAGAAATGGATACAATAACTATGATTATGACTTTTTACGAATTTCTCAGACTATTTGAGACTACTGAAGCATTTTTTTTTTTTTTTTCATGACTTGGTTCTCACATTTATTTATTTATTTATTTTAGTTTTCTAGTCTAGGTTCCTTCTGGCGCTGCATGAGAGGCGTACTCTGTCCATTTAAAATTCTTTCATCTTCACAATTTATGGGTTCAATTAATTTCTGGTACTTCTATACTTACTCCATTAATGTCAGTATGAAATGAGTAAAAGCCCAGTCTAATAAATCATTCTTTTCAGATCCTCAGCAATTTGTTACCTTACAGGTGTCTTGGAAGTACAATCTAAGATCGCATTCAAGACATTTATTAAAGCTCTTTGTGTGCAATTCCCTGCCTGACCTAGTTAAGAACAATTGTCATTTAACTTGTTCGTCATTCTTAAAATTTCCAAGAAAGGCTCCAAGCCTCCTGGGTAAGTTCTTTGAGCCAACCAGTGCAGTCTGAAGTCAGGCCACCATCAGAAGACAGTTCACAAGTCTTCTTGAAAACATTGCTGTGATCTTTCATGAGTTTGTTTTTAAAGTGAGTTATTATATCAAATAGAAGCTGTTGTGTTAAAAGAAGGAAGAAGAACAGAAGTGCTGAAAATAGTATTTATGAATGTTGTTACATGTTTTACAGGAAAATTAATTCTCCAAGTTGCCAATAAGAACCTGCTGCTATAGATAACTTAAAGAACTTTAAAAAATGTAGGTGCCACATATACATTTATGGATTGATATTGTTTAGGTCTGGAAAGGCAGGGAAAGGTGGGTCACTTTAAATTATATTACTGAAATATGAAGAGCAGTTTAAAATTGCTAAAACATTGAATTGTTCTTTAAATAATAGTTCAGAGCTGGTTTTCATAGAGTCCATTAAAATATAGATGGATCCCTTTTGTGAAGCTGGGTGGAAAAAGATGATCCAGGCTGACAGATTTTGAAGACATCCCATTAGGTGGATTATAAAGGTGATCAAATCCCATTATGTATCATGAGCAGTTTGATAATTCCATGAATATGCACACTGTTAATGAAAATTGTGAAGAAAAATGAACATAGTAAAATCTTGCATATGTATTCCACTTGTGCAATGAATCTACACCAGTCTGGAGTACCATCACTGCTATACTGAAGTCTGTAGCAAGGGGAATAACTATGATGGCAAATGGCTAATTCTTGTGTTTCCTTCTCCCCCCCCCCCCCCCCCCCCCCCAATAACTTCACTGTTAAAGTTATGTGAGGATAAGAGGATAATATCTCAAAATAGTTTAAAATTCATATGTCTTCAAGATGACTTGTGAAATGCTCTTCATATTTGTTGTCTGAGAAGATACAGAGGGGAGTTACAGGTAACTGAGAAATCAAGTAAAGAACCAGTCTGCAAATGTCCCCAGGTGATAGCTGCACCTCAAACTATGATACCAAAGTGTGTGATACTATCTGAATTAGATGAGACCATTCCTAACCTTTGTGTCTTGTCCATGGTGAAGAAGCAAAATCCTGTACAGATTTGAATCTGTACTGAAAAATGTGAATTACCCTAATTCACACCAGAAACACTATCTGCTGCTGTATTTCATCATACTGTTTCATATAACAGTATTTTTGTCTGAATGTCACAATGGGGTCTGGTTCTTTCTCATTGGATTTGGTGGGATTTTTTTTCATGTGTGCATATGGTTGTGGGTTTTTTGCAGGGCCTTGAGAAAACACAAAAGTTCAGTCTAGATTGTTCTTAAGCTTGATTGAAGTCAGAGCTTTGCAACCATTGGTAGAGCACAGAATTTGTTGAGGACTTACATTCATATTCTTAATAAAAGAAAAAAAATGGATGATAACTTATGTATTCCATAAATTTTCTTTAATCTTTATCCTAATGACTGAAGTGTGTTGAATGTACAACACATACATTCTGTTGTGACTGAAAGGTGGCACTGGAATAAATTTGTCCCATAATACCATAAGATGAGAGAAACTTGTATGGCAGAATATTCATGTCAGAAGATAAGGAAATGAAAACAATAATAAACAGTAAGGAAAAGGCATTTAATCGGTTGGAAGCATTTTGCATTCAGGGCATACTTGTTGGTAAATAATTTCATGTACAAAGGATGTCTGCAGTCCCCAGGCCATCCAAGACTCAGTATAAAAGCTAGCTCTACTCAAGGTGCTTCCTACCACTACTTGCCATTTTCTCTTTCGTGAACAAGGTTAGTTGAAATCTACTTCTCTTTCTATTTTCTGAATTCTTCCTTTCCTAACAATTTGATTACTGTACTTCTTCCTCCATAGTATTCTGCTAGCTGCTGGTTTGGGGGAAGTGGGTGAGTGGGGGGCAGTGGGGGGTGTTTTTTCTGTTAAAATAGTATTTTTTCAATGTTTGAGTTGCAGGGATTTCTAGAGGCCAGGCTTGGCTATATAGATCTTTGAAATTCTCATATATATTTATTCAAATGTATGCTTTCAGGTATGCTAAGTGACTTGGAAAATCCCAATACTAATAATATTAGAGATTAACAAACTGAATGGTTAGAATACAGAGATCTATATGCCCAGGAGAAAAAGTGTATTTTATATATTTAAGGGTCTGTTTCATCACCTGTAATGCTTGAAATTTCATCTGGGTTGACAAGAAGAGAAAATAACGGTGTTTGTAAGGGATAAATTTATCTTCAGAAATGTCCAGAAAAATCTGGTTCTGTGCTGTTTATGTTGTAGGAGGCTTCTCCAGTGTTTGCATTTTTGTTATGACAGATCTACTCCTGGGCACAGTGGGAAGTAGGAGGGTAAAAGGAACCATATTCTCAAGGAAGCAGCTCGAGAGCAAGAAGATTAGGAAGGTTTAAAGCAGAGGCTTGTGGGTCTTAAAATTCAGTTATGTTGAACCACAAGCTTTTGATATCTAAATAATACTTTCTAAATGAGGAAAAAAAGAAGCTGTATACTGAGATTAGAAGCATTCACACTGGGTTTAACAAGGGTATTGATTCTAATACTATAGTAATTAATATAGATTTTAATAGGACAGATATCAAAATGTTCTGCTTGGTATCTTACAGCTGCCAGGTTTTTGAAATTGTAGGTTGCAATGACATCTCCCTCAAGTTTAAGGAAATGGTTTCAGGGTCGGTGAGGATAAAGAAGAACAAAAATAGAGGAGAACTGAGCACTCAACAGACTGAGATAGGCATAGGAGATAGTGAAATTTGTGTTTGTTGGAATGGTGGAACTGGTCACAGGGAGCATGCAGGGACTGCATGGATTTCTTACGGATGGACAAGTCATCTGGGACAAATTTCTAAACAGCTCAGCTTCAAGTATGCCAAATGGCAGTGAAATTTGTACCTCTTCTTAGGTGAAGTTGGCACCTGGAAAATTACTACTTCTGAAATGCTTTTAATACTTAGGTTGGATGTCAGTAGTGTCTTTCCAGACAGCAAATCAAAACGCTAAAATATGTCATGAAACAGGTATGTTTCCTTTTGTTCTGTTGCCATTTATTCCATTGGATCACCAAAAACTGATAAAGGACTTTTTCAGCCTCTATCTTCTTGTAGTATAGTTAAGAAGTGGTTTTACTTCCTCACTTGACTCTTGAAAGGTTACCTGGAAAGCTCCAGTGGTTCTGGTACCTGAGAGGAGTAAACAGTAAACTGAAATATGACTCCTATGCTGCATTTCTTCTGATCCTGTATTTCAGACTTGCCTCCATCCTGCAGACATGTCCTGCTATGAGCGGTGCCTTTCCACACCCTGTGGCCCAACCCCACTTGCCAACAGCTGCAATGAGCCCTGTGTGCGACAGTGCCAGGACTCGACAGTGGTGATCCAGCCCTCTCCTGTGGTGGTGACCCTGCCCGGCCCCATCCTCAGCTCCTTCCCCCAGAACACTGCTGTGGGATCCTCAGCATCTGCGGCTGTTGGGAGTGCACTCAATGCTGAGGGAGTCCCCATCTCCTCTGGGGGCAGCTCCTTGGGATTTGGGAGCTTTGGCTACGCAGGCCTGGGCAGTGGGTACAGCCGGCCCTACCGTCGCTACAACACTTACCGCAGCAGTTTCAGTGGACCATGCTAAAGCACGAAGAGCAAGCACAAAGAAATGACCAGAAACACTGAAGCACGACCTGATGCAGGAGAGAGCTCATGGCCATGGTTTTCAGATGTGATGTTAGGCACCCACAACTCCACCTGTAGTGCATGGAGCTGTGGGAGTTAGTCATTCCCTAAAATGAGGCCCCTGTTCTTAATATGCTACTTTATATTTCTAATCAAGTATGTAATTCTGCTACCCACCGCTGTATTTGATACTGCCTGGTGTTAAACATACTTTAAACAGTAGATGGGACTTGATTGTCAAGGTGTAGTCCTACACTGAAAGAAGAGCTCTGTCTGTGGGACACATCACCTTTTTTCCCTTATTAAAACCTGTTGCTTTGCAGTATTTTAATGCACTCTTTAGTATTATTAAAGTTTTATCATATTCCAAGTCTTCTGTTATTTTTATTCCCCATCCTACCTTACTTTGTAACTTTTTCTAGGTGAAATTCATCACTGTGTAGATTATCAGTACCAGGCAGGGACATGATATGAATACTAGCAGAAACACTGATAAGAGGAAAAGATATATTTAGAGGTTGAGATCAAAAACATACCTTATATTGCAGGTGAAATGCATATTGATTCCAGAGTTATTTATTGTAATATTTGACTTTCTGCATCTCTGTCAGGAAAGTTTTCTGAAGACAGGAAGTATTTTATTATCTAATAATGACATACTGAGTAATGCATATCTAATCTAGCCTATAATTATGTTTGTTTTAAGGAATCCTGTTGTGATTCACTCTCAATAACTCTGACCTAGAGCTGCAGGGTGCAAAGAAAGATTAACCATCAAATCACTGCTTGAATGCTTGGATTCATGAGGTCGAATATGAACAGCAGCACAAGTTCCAAGGAAGGTATAGACATAGCTTTTTGTGAGAGACAGAACAAAACCATTTGGTCTATTTGCTTGCTACTTACTGCAGAAGTACTGTCTATTTTAGGGCTCCTAATAAAAGCCTGTCTGTCTTTAATGTCCTTTCTGTAGCCCTACAGAATTCCAACAGAAAGCACATGGAATGAAGCATGCTAAAAATTACAGGACACTGGTAGGCATCAAAACCTTAGAAGTTCTCTCAAATAAATTATTAGTGCTGAAAGTAAGTACCTGAGATTAAAAACAGTATTGCACAGCCACTGAAGCTACTAAAGCAATAGATTTTTTGGGAAAAAAAAAGAAGGCGTTCTCAGGTAGGGAAATGTTTGAGGCATTCAATTAATTCTAGTTACCAAACAAATTCTATTGCAGCTGGTTGAATGGTCCCCAAGACTTAAATTGTTCCAGGTAGTTATATTGTTATGTTTATAGTTTATGCACCAGTCTAGTCTCATCCTGGCATCAGATGAAAAGCCTTCCTCAAAGCTTCTTTCATGTTAAAGACTTGTGGATCATTTAAACACTTCATACTATTACATTCACGCCTGTGAAGTCAACATAAAGATGATACAAATTTTAGTTCATATAAGTAATTTGTCAGCTCTGGCAATTTGGTAGTTCACCAGCCTAATGGGAGCACTCTGTCGTTATACAAAGTGTTTTAATTGAGTGCATGGAATGTGAAAAGCCATCACTGATCCATACATGAGAGCTGTTCAGTCCTGGTTCACCAGTCTTAGCAGTCCCAAAAAGCAAGATCCAAAGACTCACAGCATTTTAGGTGAACTTTACTAGAAGCCAACTAGACTTAACTGGCAGAGTGTCAATTGAAGTATTTCCAGGCTGTTTCTAAGATATTATATACCCTCCAAGGAAAGGAGGGTATATATTTTGTGTTCTTAGAGGGAAGAATGAGGAAAAGTTAGTATTTTTTTGCCTACCTAGTTTTAAGGATGAAAAGGAAAAAAAGTCCCCAGGTGAGTGATGTCTTTCAGTTACTCTAAGGAAATATGTTTTTAAAATTTCTAAAGTAGTATGTGAGATAGAGATTTTGTGAAAAGGGAATAACGTAGTAGCTGTAGGAAAGGAGAGGAAAATTTTCCTCTGGAGAGTCATTAAAATATTTAGTTATAGGAATTTACAGAAATCTTCCCTTCCCTTCCCTTCCCTTCCCTTCCCTTCCCTTCCCTTCCCTTCCCTTCCCTTCCCTTCCCTTCCCTTCCCTTCCCTTCCCTTCCCTTCCCTTCCCTTCCCTTCCCTTCCCTTCCCTTCCCTTCCCTTCCCTTCCCTTCCCTTCCCTTCCCTTCCCTTCCCTTCCCTTCCCTTCCCTTCCCTTCCCTTCCCTTCCCTTCCCTTCCCTTCCCTTCCCTTCCCTTCCCTTCCCTTCCCTTCCCTTCCCTTCCCTTCCCTTCCCTTCCCTTCCCTTCCCTTCCCTTCCCCTTTCTTAATCAAGTATGACATTTTTAAATAAAATAATTCATTTCTGAAGGAGTGTGCTTTGAGTTACTTTGTGAAGTCCTTTGAATGATCTTGACTCACACACTTTGAAATTAGGTTATTAGCCAGGTAATGCGAGAGCTGAGATCTTGTCATGTACCTTGAAATTTAGGTAGCATGAAACTTTGCATATTTGAGCCATTAGTGAAAAGCTATTCTGAACTTTGAAGTCCTTTGTTCTTCTGAAGACCAAAACCAACCTACGTATAAAGATATTCCTCATTGAGAGTTAATTCACATCTCTTGCTGGAGGACTGTGACGCTAAGAGAAGAGACCTGATCCTTGCTCTTTGAATACTTTTCATCTGTACAAATATTTCTGTCAGGCCACTGCAGACTGAAGAGGTGAAACAAATCACATAATGATAAATATCATGGAGAAATGCTGGGTGCAATTTCTACTGACGCTGTAGTTTAGCTCAGGCAGAGAACTGCCTTTAAGAACCAATAACTGAAAGCAGTCTTAATATCCGTATTCCTATTTAATTTGATGTGAAAATTGATGTACATCCCTTTGACTTGCTGGGATTTCATGTAGGACTAACGTTGATTCTTTAGATGAAAGATTGCAGAAATCAGATAAAAAATTAGAGGCAGTTAATAAAGTCCCTAAAGTAATAAGATCGTGCCATGACACTTTTTCATTAAAGTGTGATTGTTTGACATTCACCTGGATAAAGAAGCTAAAAAATACAGTCCTCTGTGTATTAGCTGTGTTTGTACAAATTGGGGGAAAAAACTATGGGTTAGCCCACAATAAAACACTCCAGAAAGTGTTTTATTGTCTCTGGTCAGCAATTCTTGCTGGTCTTAATTTTCTCTACCTTTTGCAATACTCATGGAAATTTGATGCTCTTCTCAGCTGTATGTTTGTGTGGGGTTGAAATAGTGCAGAAATGCAAAATTTGGGAATATATATAATGCATCACATCTTGTGGTCAGACTGACCCCTTGAAATGGAAATGGTCATGAGCCCAAGCTCACATCTCGGAGCTTAATGATTGTTCACCTAAAGGAGTGAAGTCTTGAATAAGGACTCTGCATCACATACGCTCCCCTTAAGCAGTGTCTTGACGACAGAAATGAAACATAAAATGTACATTGGCCTTAGGAGACAATATAATTGTTGCTGTAATTCAAATGAATCACCACAGTCTTCCAAGGAATTAAATGGGTACTCATTGCTGAAGATGAAAGCTTTGCCTGTACTGGAATGTGAGTGTAATAAGGGGAGGGGAAAAAGAGAGAAATACCAAAAGAGATTTTGGGAAGAAAAAAAAAAAAAAATTAATCAGTTTGGTGGATTTTGCATGCAAAAATATGGATTGTTAAATAATTTCATGCATAGTATATGTCTCAGGTCTGCAGGCAGTCTGGAATGCAGTATAAAAGCCTATACAACACAAGACTCTTCCATCCACTTCTCTTGCCTTATTCGCTCAGGTGAACAGGTAAGTCTGAATCTACCCAGTGTCTTTTTAAATGCTAAACTGTAACTTTGATGACTGCTTTTTGTTGTTCTTAGTTCTTTATAAATATTGCTAGGTGGTTTTTTTTTGTTTTGTTTTGTTTTGTTTTGTTTTGTTTTTCCTTTTCAGGAGGAAAATTAGAAAGGCTTACTTCTATCAGACAGAAAGGCTTTATTTATTTGTGAAGCAGGGTGTAATGATGCAAGACTTAAACTCCAATACTGGCAATATTGTCTCTCAAAACATGCAGCTTCGTGCTCCATTTTAGAGGCTGGTGCTAAGCTAGCCAAAGGATCTGGCTGGAAATACGGTCTTGTCTTAAAATATAGGGACCAGCCGAAAAATAAACCTATTCTGAGTTCCAGGATCCATCCCAAGTCCTCTTTTCCACAGGCAGGAGAGCTGAGATCCTAGGAGACTCAAATACATTGAATTTGAACTAGGGCAAAACTTCTGACCAAGAAAATAATCCTTTTTCCCACTCCATGTCTGCCTGTTCTGGTCATATGTACTTTGGGAGCAAAGGATGCATCTAAAACACTTTTCTACAATTCTGAAAATGCTTCTGGTTGGGCTGCTAGAGAGTAAATTCTAGCACTGAAGCATTAAACTCAGATATGTGTCAGGATAAGGCTCAGTGTTTCCACCCCAATGGTAGCTTCAGCAGCTGTCCTCCACCTACGCTATAGTGGCACCATCTGCAATGAGTTGATGCAAGGGGAAATTGCCAAGGAATGGGAAATGCCTTTGCTGGTGAGGGTTAAGATGAGTTTTATCACAACTGGCAGCATGGTTCAGAGGCTACCTGCTCCATCAGTCTTGAAAAAGATAAAAATAAAAACTTCTATGTCATTTTCAGACTGCTCACAGTAGATTTTGGTCTAATAAATGATATTAATACGAGATCAAAGGTTGGACTAGATGACCTTAGAGGTCTTTTCCAACCTGAATGATTCTGTGATTCTATGATTCTATGAAATGATTATCCCTCTAACCACCTTGTCCAGTTACTTTCTAGTTAACCCCATACCTGAGTTTTTTAAATTCAATATAACTTCTATATTGCACATGATTTCTTTGCTGTATTTCAGACATCCCTCTGTCCTGCAGTCATGTCCTCTAATGACCTGTGTCCTCCCACCTCCTGCGGCCCAACCCCACTCGCCAACAGCTGCAATGAGCCATGCGTCCGGCAGTGCCAGGAATCGACATATGTTATCCAGCCACCTCCTGTGGTGGTTACCCTGCCCGGACCCATCCTCAGCTCCTTCCCCCAGAACACCGCTGTAGGATCCACCAGCTCAGCTGCTGTAGGCAGCACCCTCAGCTCTGAGGGAGTCCCCATCTCCTCTGGGGCCAGCTCCTCGGGATTTGGGAGCTTCGGCTATGCAGGCCTGGGCAGTGGGTACAGCCGGCCCTACAATCGCTACAACACCTACCGCAGTGGTTACAATGGGCCATGCTAAAGCATGAGGAGCAAGCACAAAGAAATGACCAGAAACGCTGAAGCACGACCTGACAAAGGAGTTTACTCATGGCCATGGTTTTCAGATGTAGTGTTAGGCCCCCGCGACTCCACCTGTAGTGCATGGAGCTGTGGGAGCTTGGCATCTCCTAAAATAAGGCATTTGCTTGTCTTATACTTTGAATACTTCATATTTCTCATGAAACTTTTTATTTTTATTTTTTTTTCTATTGCTGTAGATGGGACTTTATTGTCTCAGCACACAGCAGCATTGAGAAAAGAAACCTAGGATGAAAAGACATTTTTGCTGTTGTCTTACTGACTCCTAGAAATATTTGCTTACACTTTGTACTTTTTTATTCCACTTTTTGCTCTCATTAAAGTTATGCTGCATCATAAACCAAGTCTCCTGGTGTTTGTTTGGTAACACCTACTAGCAGCCTGCTCTTGGTAAAATTTCTTACCATTTTTTTTAGTAATTAACTGCTACTATTTCATGTTGACTATAGTTAAATATTCAGCTTACTTCTTCTATGCCAAGAAATCATTTCTACAGCCAGGAAACTTTGGCTTCCTTGTATATACAAGGTAGATACTCTGCAGAGTAGTAGTCTGTGCGTATGTGTGTGTGTGTAAGTGCAAAGTAGATGCATGGTAGGAAGACCATAGGGAGTTTGGCAGGTTTATGCTCTAAGAAGAAACCTGCTCCCTCTGCAAATCATATTGAGTATTTTTTTTTTAATTAATGCCAGCTTATCTGAGACTACTTAAGTGTAGAAATTCTACTGTAGACAGTGCTCCTGGTGCTTCTGTGGTGCTGAAATAATTGGGTTTGGCGGAGATATTTGCATGCACTCACTGGCTGTAGGCATCTGTGGAGTTAAATGACAGGCTGAATTTTCATCCCATGATAATGTCTGTAATTTCAAAGTTTATTTTCAGCATGAAAACCCATCTCTTCTTACTGGGATGGAAAGGATTTAAATGAGTGTGTGTTAGTCCTGCGTCTCCAGCTTCAAGCATGTAGGCTGTGATCATTTCCTTTCTAAATGACTAATGGAAGTAAATGTAAAATCAGGGACCTGTAATGGGCATGTAATTGTGGCAAAATTCATGAGTGAGATCTTATGCAACCCTTGCCAAAAATAAATAAGTGACTCTGAAAAGGGTTTATACGAATGATAATAGGCAACCCCTTGCTCTGAGCTGATGAACTCCAAGTATGCTTGTGTCTTTCTGTCTTGGCACTGAGACATCTTTCTGTGAGGTAGATGGATCTGACACATAGGGCCATGAGTAGAGAAATTCTAATTGCACAATTACAATTTGAAATGTAATTAACATATGCATTAAAAAAAAATATTCAAAAGTATTTGAAAAATGACTAAAGCCCACCCATTGTGGGTGTGGTGTTCTGCAGAAACTCAGGTGAGTAAATAATTTCTTCCCTCTATCATGAAATAATTTTTGTTGTTGTTTTCTCCTACTGTGCCCTTTGAATTCTGGTATAACAACCCCACTATAAGCTGTCTCTTTGCAGAAATACTCCGCAGATCTCTATGCAGAAGTTAGCTACATTTATTTTTTGACAGAAAGAAAAATTGTAATATAAACTGTTTAAGCTTATTAGACCACTGTAAGATGCCAAACCTCAAAATTTAGTCATTTTAAAGTTCTTTATAACTGTATTTGATTATCATTAACAATGAAAATAGCTATGTATGAAATAGGTATGAACTTTTAGGACTGTATATATCTACCTATATTTGAACATCCTTGCCTTCAGGGGAGGCAACCGAGCAGCATAAATTGATATTGTGAAGCTCAAGTTGCAGGCTGTGCCTATACCAAATGCCATCTCAGATTATACACAGAGTGCATATTATTCATCTGCCTGTGTCAAACAACAATTTGCAGCAACAGATTGCAACAGAAACAGCAGAGATACCCAGTCTGATTGAACAAAAGAACCTTAAGATACATATATATCTTTGGTTTTAAGCACTAAGTCCTAATACTATGAGGGTATTAGCAGAGTTCACTGTCAATGGCCTCAAACCAGATGTCCTAGATTATTGTGTGAACTTCAAATGGCTGTTCAGTCTGTATGAAATGCTGTCAATAACATCAGTATTAGTACAATTAGCTAAGATTGAGGTCTGAGATTAAAGAGATAACTATCAAACCCACTGTCAACAGTGAGAGAAGGGGACTGCACAGGAGGAATCTGTGCCATAAGGACTTTTACAGATTTATACAACTGTTCAAAGCCTCTGAGGCATCCATTTCTTTGAACAAGCTAATTAATTACAGCTCAAAAGTTATTGCAGGTGGCAGTCTTCTCATCAGGGAAACCGCTCTGGTCTCTGCATGTCTGTGTTTCCACGCACAGATTTTGGGGTCAATTTTGTGTCTGGAGCCATTGCCCAGAGATTAATGTGAGTAAGATTCCAGTTCCCTTTTGATTAAGAGCTTTTTTCAGCCATTTAGTCACTTACAGGTGTCTTGGGAGGATGTTCTCACATTACGCAAAGACTTTTAATTATTATATGAATATACAGACGTGTCTCTGATTATATAAAAACAGTCATGAATTCTGATTCACTCGCTTTAATTCAGCCCAAAGATCAGGACATGAAGTCATTCTGACTGTACAATAATTATTGTAATCACTTTCAAGGAAGGTCATAGACATCTCTGAACCATTGCTAGGTCCTTTTCTCTGGAAGAGTATAGGACCTCCTATACTCTGAGTCTGATTTTAAAATTATTTAAGCAGAGTTTGGAAGAAAGAATATATTTTTTTAATGATGAAAATCATATATCAGTACTGCTATGCAAATTAATTTCCTAAGTAGCTGTTGAAAAAGCTTGCTAATCCATCAGAGTATGGAGAAATACTGAGGAATGACCAGAGTTGGTGAAGCTAAAAAACGATACAGTAATTTCTTTTTGAATCTCCGTGAAATATGATATAGCTTGAAACAAACCTTGAGGTATTTTTTAATTAAAAGTGAAATAGCCATAATTCCTGCCACCAGCAACAGTGACATACATTTTAGAAGCCAATGACTGACCTGTACTCCCAAATCTTAATAATAGATTATTATAGAAATGATATGAGGATTCATATCTGGGTCACATATCTTAAGGTGCCACATAATATGATGCTTTGCATGCCTAGAGTTTTAATAAAAGTTTCTGATAAACTTTGATGTTCTCAGGAACACATGACCAAGCCAAACAAGTTTCTGTTCTCAGGGGATCTTCACAAAGACGTTCATAATTTGGAGATGATTTGCATGTCTAAATAATTAAAGTGCTAGGAGAGAAAAGACCTGAGTGCTGATCTCTGTGCCAAGGATTGCTTTTGTATTTTACCCCTTTACTATTTATCCTGCATGCCCTTCCTATGGAAGAAGTTTGATGTCATTGCACTGTTCAGAAAAAAAATTAAATAAAAAATGATAACAAGTGAAGAAATTGCTGATATTTTATGTATTTTTGATGCTTCTGCACTGGGCTACCACTGGTCTGTAGCACATTGTGTACCAGTAATACAGGGGCAGCAGGAGAAATTAATACTGAAATACAAAAGAAAGAAATCTTGTATGTGACTGCTTCTGCCTCCACAGGTGAGTTTTGTAAAGCAATATCCTTTGTAGGACTCTTCCTTGAGAACAAATGTCACCAAGCATTATTATACATGTAGAAGTTAGCCTAATTAAGCAGCCGCTGATGTGTTGAGGTCTGAGATAAGAATAAAGGTGCATCTGTGGATTCCATAAATTAAAAACTCCTAAGAGATGAGGCCCAGAATTAGACAGCCAGGAAAGATGCTGTATAAGATTTGTGCTTCAGAATCTTCCACAGAAACAGAATTGTTTGATGTTATCTCATTGGACTGGACATTTTATACCCTTTTTTTTTTCTTTTTTCTTCTTTTCATGTGAAAGAAGTGGTATCTTAGTTTTTCTAGTTATATCTTGGCCTTTGTACGCAGCCATAACTCTTTCCAGTTCCTCCTGATTCTCACAGAGTTCTTCTTTTGCAATATTTATTTTTTTTCTCTCATTTTGAGGCCTGAGTTGAGTGTAAATTGTATGTGAATTCCCAGCCATTTTCTGAAAAACTCAGTCTCTCTCCTCTTCTCCTTGAGAGCACCTGGATTCCCCAAACTACAGCTGCTCATGGATTTGCTTCCAACTCATTAAAAGCTGAAATTCTTCATAATTTGCAACAATATTTACCTTGCAGAGGAGGGCTTGTAGAAGGGACTGTATTATGTAAATTCAGCTTAGTCTCCTTTAATGACACCAGGCAGATCCAAAAGAGTTTTGAAGGCAGAATATTTTTTTCTGAATTAATTATTCTAATGTTACCAGAAATTAACTTGGCCCAGAATATTTTAAGATGAAAGAAACTTGTGGTCAGATATGCATGCCACAAGATAAGGAAGTGAGGCAGTAATAAGCACAAATACTGAGGCAAAAAAACATGTAATCAGTAGTGGCTCATAAATAACTTCATGCACAAAGAATGTCCCAAGTTGTCAGGCAACTTGGAGTGCAGTATAAAAACCTGAGCAACTCAAGGTTCTTCCATCCATTTCTCTTGTCTTCCTTGCCTTCGTGTATAGGGTAAGTGAACTCTTTTGTTCTTTTTCTATATGTTGAACTGTTGCCTTGATGATTTTGTAGCTTTTCCTCTCTAATATTGTAGTAGATTCATTTTTTTTTAATTATTTTTTATTTATTTTTTTTTCCTCTGAGGTAGGAAGTTGGGAGGGCTTTTCATTTAAAAGAGAATATTTTCTGTTGGTGGCCAGTTATAAAAATCATGGAATGGGGGAGTTAGACACGTTAGTTAGACAGTAAGGTTCATGTATTCAACTTCAGGATCTAAACGAGTTATTAGATATGGCAACTGAACATAAAAAAATCTGCAGTCACTTCTTAGGTCTGTTCAGAGTAGCGTGCTGGTCTGTGGAATATTTATCAAAGACCAGACATTCAGAGAAATAGGGGGCCAATACTGGCATTTTATTCTTTGCAGTTCTGGGTCACCAGCTTATCATGCAGAAAGCCTCAGTCCATGTCTGTCTTTGAATCCCAACTCATAGTTCTTCTGAATGCAAGGAGTGACTTTTAACCAACTGTGTCCCCATGCTCCAAACAACTGGAGAGATTTCCATGGTAGCTTCTGCTACTGATTTTAATGTTAATAGCAAGACAAAAAGTGGAAGTGTTCCTGAATTCAGCTGCCTGTTTTCCATTTCTTGTCAAACAAATGCTGAGTGCTTCAGTTTCTATTTTCCAGTTTCTTAAAATTGGGAGAAGGGACCTCCGAGATGGGACTTGCATGAAAGAAAGCAATACAAAGATATGGGGAAGATTATTTCCTGTATTAGCTTTTGGTAGGATGCTTGTCATTCTTGACTGTTGAGCAAATATGCCAGCCTTGGATCAGGAATATCAGGCCAGGTCTTACCCATTCCAGCTGTGCACCTTCCTCTGAAGGCTACGGAATCAGTCTCCATTTCTCTAGGGCACACTGAGCCCTAATAGCTTTCCTGTGTGCAGCCTCTGCAAGGGGAAGTGTTCAAAGTTCCCTTTTTCCAGGGTAGCACTATGGCCATGTGGTTAGGGCACTCTCTGCAGTGTGAGCGACGAGGTTTTCAGCACCGCTACATGCCCCGGTTCCTTGGTGAGTTTACTAACCACGGAGGCTTCAGGGTAAGTTACTGAGCAAAATGCATTAGTGCTACCTTCCTTAGCAGTCTCCTTAAAGAAAATGCAAACTCAACCCTTTTTTCAAAGTACTCTGGAGCAAAAATTTAATCTTGCTCCCCATGCAATCTCTTGTTAGTTTGCTATATTAAGGAGAAGTTTAATCCAATTCTTGTATGGCATTTCTTTCCTTCTTTTTCAGATTTACCTCCACCCCAGAGCAATGTCCTGCTATGATCTGTGTCCCCCCACCCCCTGTGGCCCAACCCCGCTTGCCAACAGCTGCAATGAGCCCTGTGTGCGGCAGTGCCAGGACTCAACAGTGGTGATCCAGCCCTCTCCTGTGGTGGTGACCCTGCCCGGCCCCATCCTCAGCTCCTTCCCCCAGAACACCGCTGTGGGATCCTCGGCATCTGCAGCTGTGGGGAGCGCTCTCAGTGCTGGGGGGGTTCCCATCTCCTCCGGCAGCTCCTTGGGATTTGGGAGCTTTGGCTATGCAGGCCTGGGCAGTGGGTACAGCCGGCCCTACCGTCGCTACAACACCTACCGCAGTGGCTTCTGTGGGCCTTGTTAAAGCATGAAGAGCAAGTATGAAGAAATGACCAGAAACGCTGAAGCACAACCTGATGCAGGAGAGAGCTCATGGCCATGGTTTTCAGATGTGATGTTAGGCACCCACAACTCCACCTGTAGTGCATGGAGCTGTGGGAGCTTGGCATCTCCTAAAATCAGGCCTTTGCTTGTCTTTTGTTATGCTTTACTTTATATTTCTGATCATTGTTATCTTATGCTTTTTTTTTTTTTGTATTTGATAATGACTAGGTAAAATATGTAATTATTAGAAGTTGTTATGCATGACTGAATTAGTACAGTCCATTTAAGTTACAAAGAAGGAAGATATAATTTTGCTGAGTGTGTCATTGTGAGAGAGATGAGTGGGTACTGTCCTTACTGGACCTTGGAAATGTATTCCTTACACTTTACATTGCTTCCTTCCATTCCTCAGCCTCATTAAATTTGTGCTGCATCATATTCTGAGTCTGCCTGTGTTTCTTTCTACTCTCAGCCCATTTTCCAGCCTGTCTGTGGTGAAACAGGTCTGTTTGCACGTCATCCATGCCAGAAACTATTGTGCAAATATCTTCAAACCAATTGCTAAATGGGAATGAGACAGATTTCAGTTGTGGACAACTTTTCCTTTTTTTCTATATATGGTAAATTTTGCTGAAGAAAATTTGTCAAAGGCTAGAAACAGATGAGGTTCCCCTGCAATGGTTATACCTCCTGTTGTAGCATAAGGAGGCAATCTTAAAGTAAGCAAGCTGTTTCTGCTTACTTTCTTTAAACACCCTTTACCTATTGCACTATGGAGATTGAAATGGGCCCTTTAACTGTTTTGATATCACTTTTCTATGAAAAATTGTTCATTTGACATAGATTTCTTCGAAGAGGGATGAGAATGGAGGAATAGGCTCACCTGAGAAAGGGGATGAGCTCCCCTTCAATGAGAAATAGCCTAAATTCAGGGAAAAGTTCACTGATGGAAATCATATTTCTCCTCATCCTTCTGTAGACGTAAGCAAGAAGAGGGCAGAGGCGTAGAGATACTGCAGGAAAATCTGGAGGAATATGAGGAACACTAGAAATTATGGGGGGTGCTGAAGTGTTACCTCCACTCATCTGTTCACAGTTTGATCTACAAACTGGAAGGAGATTGCAACTTTTTTAACCTATCTGTGATACTTAAGAAGAACCCTTTAAAATAAAGGAGTGTTTATGCTTGTCTTGAGAGCACCTGAGCTTGCTAAGGGTGAAGGTGGAAGGAGAGGGGTGGCAAGCTGCTGCAACCCCTTGAGTGCACCTTGATGGGTGCAGCAGAACTCTTGGCAACTGTGAGCAGACTCCAGCAAGTGGTGGAGTTGAGGAAGAGAAGGCTATGTGATGTTTTTGCAAAGGAATTAATCATTGAAGTTTGCTGGCTTGGGACTTGTATTTGTGAGAGAGAAATTAAAAGATTTCGAGTTCTATCCCTTTCTCACTGTGTCTTTATACACTTAGATCTATCTATTGTGCGTAGCAGATCTGAACTTTATATGGCATTGCTTTGTCCTAGCATGGTTGTCTGTGTTGTAATAAAGGAGGTCTTTAGAGACTGGGAGCTTTGGTCCTTGAAGGAAATAGGCTTGAAAAGTTCTATGTGAAAGCTCTGGGTGATTCAGTGCTCTGTCTCCCCACACAGCTCGCAGCCTGCTATCTGTGAAATTTCTTACTTGGAATCTTTGTACAGACTGATGCTGAACTATAATTAAGGCCAGAGAAAGATGTTGACAAAGTTATATTGACTACAGTCATTACTGAAGCTAAATTAAAGGAGGTACATCAGTTCAATGAAAGAATCCATAATTTCAAGGAGTAGGTTTTCTTAATTAACAACAGAAGAGAATAGAAAGTTAGCAGTTTGATAATATAATACAGCAGAAGGCTAGTCCGAATTTAATGTATATTATGATTTTTTGCTGTCTCAACTGAAGCTATTGCTTGATTAAAGGGGATTCATTCCAAAGAAATCATTCTTCATTTACAGTTGCAGCAAAATAACTTTCTCTTATGGAGTTCAATCTGCCTATCTAGCACAACAAAGGAGTTACAATTGCACAGTAGAATGTGACTGGAGAGTCATGGCTAAGGCACTACAGTTCAAGTATCTCTAATATATCCAGGTGGAAAGACAGCATCATTTCTCCCTAAAAAAAATACATTTTATTACTGTTGTAATCTCCTTCTGCAACTCTCTGTTAAGTTTTAATCTAATTGACTGCATTAAACCCCTCTGCAGATGTAACCTCTGTGCTTATAAAGTCTTGCTGAAGTTGGGATATTTCCTTTGTGTATTCAGAAAGGAGAAAGGTCTGGTATGTTGCTTATTTATTTAAAACAAACAAACAATCAAACAAAAAAAAAACCCTAAAGCGTGATTCCCTCCCTTAATTCATATCACAGACTGCCTTTTTTTTGTAATAAAATTACTGTAGCAGCAAATGTTGCATCATCCTAAAAGTGAAAGTTTTATTCAGTGCTGCAGAATATGAGCTAGATTATTGTGTTCTGAATAAATTTTCTAGACAAAACAAGCTGCTTCTCAAATTACTACTCTGTTGGCTTTGGAAATGTCATCCCATGTTAGATTGGGGTTTATGTAATTGGGCAGCATGTGTGCAATAACACAGTACCAGACTACAACAGCAGCATAAAAAATAGCACATGATACTGTATACATGCTCTGAAACAAACAAACAAACAAAAAAAGTCATTATCTTCTTTCTAGACTGATAAACTTGCATCTGTTAATCTCTGAACAGATTGAAGAATTTGGTCCCATGGATGGAAGTGGGACACTCTCTTTGGTCTTGCTGTCAGTAAAGGCATGTTTCAATGCCAAACTTTATGAAACTGAAACCAAAATTATAGTGTCTGCTGTGCCTGCAGGGATTAGAGAAGACAGAAAGGTTCTGAAGGATGAGAGCTTTTATAGCTTTCTCAGGCTCCCTGGAGGACCCAAGACATTCTTGCACACTTACTAACTAGCTCTTGCATTTTTATTTATTTTTTTAATTCTTCTCTTTTTGCATATGGCTGTGTTCCAACTAGTAAAACTGTTTTGTTTACTGTTTATGTTTATTGCCTGGACTTATCCTGGTGTTAGATGAAAACCACGATCCATGATGTCTCTTTCATCTTTATGGTTTGCATCCTTTAAATATGTCTGGCTCCATAATACAAACTCCACCTTCCCAAGATGTGGATGAGTCAAAATTCAATTTGGTTAGGAATTTTGTCTGCTCTTCAACATTTTGGTCACACTGGTGCATGGGAGCAATGTCACAGCAAGAACTTTTAATTTAAGACTTGAGTGTGCAATTTCATCCCTGATAAGTGACTGCGAGATTTAGGTTTGCTACTCCTTGTAATATTCCAATAAGCAATATCCCAAAGTTTCTGGGATGATGAGATTGAATCAGTGGAGCTAATTTAACACATGAACACCTTCAAGAGAGAAATTATGACTCTCTTATCATCACCATAACTTTTGATAAGTTTTATTATTATTATTTATTTATTTATTTTTAATACATGCTTCTATCATGGTCAAGAAATAGCTACTTCTACAAAGGAATATGTATTTTAACATTCTGATACCACAGTGGTTCGTTTTTATGTGTGTATTGGTAAGGGTATTGGAGAATAAATAATAAATCTCAAGGGACAGGAGAGCTTCAGACAGTAGTGTCACTGGTTAATGTCATCTCATACCTAAGGACATCCAGTGACTGATGATTGGAATGAGATTTTTGAAGCATGTGATTTTATGCAGACAAATTAAATTTTGAGGAAAAAATTGAATGACTCCAGCTTCTGAAGCCATATAATGTGATGCAGTTTGGGAGCTTTAGTAATCCTGGTCACATTTTGAACACCGACTATGTTCAAATAATGTCACACACCTTCAAATCTTCTGTTAAGTCAATATTTGCATGTCTGAGCCATTGATGAAATTTTTTTTGTGAACTCTGAAGACCTTTGTTCTTGAAAACTGTGCAACCAGCATTTATTTCCCAGGAGATCTTCATGAAGATACTAACACTTAAGATATAATTTACATGTCTCTAAGTGATTTAAACATTAGGAGTAGGAGATTGGAGTGTTGATCTCTGCCCTAAAGTCTGCTTATGCATTGTATACAATTACTTCTTAATCTAGAAATTGTCTTTGAAAAAGAAATTGAAATGTTGCACGTTGCAACATCCTTTAAGACCATGCAAAATGAAGACAAAGTTATTCGCTTTCAAGAAAGGAAAAAAAAAATAATAAAATAAAAAAATTATACACTTCTGTAGGTAGCTACCATTAATTTGGAGTATAATTTTGTATAATATTGGAAGACACGGTAGAGGAAAAGATTTATGTGGCTGCACATGTAAAACCTGTGACTTTAATGACCCCATAGGTAAGCCTGCTCAAAACTTTGAGTGTCGGTGTCTCTGACTAGCCAAAAATTCACATGCATCCTCAATTTGACCTGAGCTGTTTTTCCTAGAGTCTGATGTAGGAATAAAGTTAAAACTACAGACTCCTTAGATTAAGGATGTTGATGCTCAGTCTCCAAATTGAAGACCTGGATCTCAAATTCCTTCACGGAAATGCACTAGCTTATGTTAAATGAATAGATAAAACTTCCAACACTCTTTCATCCTGTCTCCTGAGTCAAGGAAGTAAAATAATATTTTCCCTTAAATAATAATTCCCTGGAAGTACTTTTGAGGGTGCTAAAGTGGAATCAACTCTGCTAAGGGTTTTCTGTAGCAACATGGTTATCTGAGTGTGTGCAGCTGCATGGCTGCTTAAGAGGAAATTGCTCTGGTTCCAAGTCAGAGCCAGAGGTGTGAGCAACTTATGGTCTTTGTAAAGTGCGAGGGGGAAGTCACGGGGGAGTTTTTATCATATGCATCTTTCCTAATATATTTATTCATCTCTGTCAAATGATGTGCACGGCATATATTGTCCTTAGGATGCAAAATCATTTCCTTAGTAGCTGAGATGAATCAGTTGATCTGACCAGGAATTAACAGGGCTCATAAGATGTTTAAGATAAAAGAAACTTCTATAGTGGAATGCATATGTTATGATGAGGAAATTAGAACAAGGCAACAGCAAGGAAAAATAAATCATCAGCTGGGAATATTTTGCATAGAAGAAGTCTTTAGCAAAAGTCCTCAGGCACTCAGGGACAGAGTATAAAAGCCAGCACAGTGCAAGTTGCTGCCATCCACATCTGTTTAATTCTCCTTGGTGAAAGGGTAAGTCTGAATCTTTCTATGTCCTGAATGATTTTTTATTTTTACACTGGCCTGTTTTATACCAGTCTAAGGTTTATGCTCTTCATCAATGTGTGTGGGAGACCTGCAAGTAGCTCTTCCCATGCAGGGAGGCAGGTGGTCTTTGAAGGGTGGCAATTGCTGGGCACAGGACATCACTCATTTTTCAGTTGGGTCACTGGAGCATTCAGTCCCAAGATGCTGAAATCACTGCATGTGAATTGCTTAGCAACTAGAATTGGGTGTGGAGAACCTGCACAGAGATTTTTGGCTCTTGGAGCTTTATCTGAAGGTAGAGAGGTATGTGGACTTGAATTTTTCAAAAGCTTGCTGAGCAATATTGAAAGTATATACTTTCTTGCACCAGGATACCAGGAAAAATAATCCTTCTCCATGCCTAAGTACTTTGGGATCAAAAACATTTGAATTGTCTCCTTCTAAAATGTTCTGTATACTTTGGCACTAGATCTACATAGCAGCACCTCAGTAGCCTGTAACTGAAATATCAGCACAGCTCCCATCTATTTTTTCTTATCAAATAATATGGGACAATGTCAGCTTCCATTTCTTTCTTTAATAAACAGGCTGAAAGTTGCTTTCTCTTCAAGACTGATATACAAGGAAATAAGCACAAAAAGGACAGGGGAAGAGTAAGTGTTAGGCAAAATATTTGTTGTTTTGCTGTTTAAGAGGCAAGCTTATGTGTGGAGAGGATACTGCCACATTATCAGGTTATGCTCCTCACTTATCCCTGCTGAGGAATTTTATCTTCTTCTCTCTATTGTGGAACAAATCACAACATGGGACAAAATTTCTCATAACTGTATGGTCAGGACATCACAAATACTGACCCTTACTTCCTACCTACTGCAGGTTCCATACAACCTAGGGAGTATTGTGAGAAATGAGCTACCAGGGACTGCTCAGGATCAGGCAGAACTGCCCCTTGAGCTGTCCTCTGTAATGGAGACTAGTCTGGGTTTCACTGAAATCCCCTTTCGATCCAAGACTAACACATCATTATTTTCCCCCCACAGTCTCTAGTTAGCTTTTGGTACTCTCCAGCAGCTCAGTTACACAACTATAATTACAATTTTTTCCTGTACTTACTGTCTTCTCTGTGTTTCAGATTTACCTCCATCCCACAGCCATGTCCTGTTATGACCTCTGTCCTTCCAATCCCTGTGGCCCAACCCCGCTTGCCAACAGCTGCAACGAGCCCTGTGTGCGACAGTGCCAGGACTCAACTTATGTGATCCAGCCCTCTCCCGTGGTGGTGACCCTGCCCGGCCCCATCCTCAGCTCCTTTCCCCAGAACACCACTGTGGGATCCTCGGCATCTGCAGCTGTGGGGGATGCTCTCAGTGCTGGGGGGGTCCCCATCTCCTCTGGCAGCTCCTTGGGACTCGGGGGCCTTGGCTATTCAGGCCTGGGTGGCCTTTATGGGAGGTCTTACCGTCGCTACAACCGCCGTGGGAGCTGTGGGCCGTGCTAAAGCCCCAAGGAAAAACCACAGAGGAAAGGAACCAGAAGCTTAAAAGCACGATCCAGACACAGGACAGAGTTCACGACCATGGCCTTACGCTAGCTGACCACCCTCAGCTTTTCCCTGAGCTAATGGGACTGCAGGAGCTTGGCATTTCTGATTTAATGCCTTTCTCTGTTATCAATGAGGTGAAAAAATGTAACTTTGATTGCTGCATATTGGCATTGGGTGTCCAGCTGTAAAGCATTGCCTTGAAATGTATAATTAGTTTTATCCAAATTGAAACCTATTGCTTTCCTGTGCTGTATATTTTATTTTATTTTTTAGTTATTCTACTTCTTGCTCATTAAACTTATGGTGCATCATAAACATATCCTCTGATGTTTTTCCTTTCTTCTTTTCTTTTGAGCTCTTTTTTTGGATAAATTTGTCAATTTATAAGTTGTCAGTACCAGGCAGATCTTCATTTAAATCATACCGTAACAATCAGTGAGGAGATAATTAAAGACACATGTAAACCGTGAGTAATACCTGTTTTCTGATAAGGTGTTTTTCCTTAGCCACACTTCTTTCAGAACAATATTAAATATTCATTCCTGGCTAACAAACAGTGGGTAAAACAGGTGGGGAAATCTAATCCTGTCTTACAGGCAATGTCCTTTCATCTCTTGCTGTTCCAGTTCCTTAGAGCTCGTAAAATCCCAGCAACCTCCTCTATTATTTTCCTGACTCATTTTTCACTCTATGGAGAATTAACATTAAGAAAAATGTCAGTAAATAACAGCAAAAACATTAAAAATTAACAAATTAGATAAGAAAACTATGTATGATTCTTCCTTTGTTTGCTTGTTTGTTTAGGAATACTGAAATTAAGGGGTAATTGGTTACTAAATTATGTAGTGATTAGGGGACCTTTGAGGTGTCACCAGAAATCCTCAGAGCAATAACAATTACCCCTCCTGTTCTAAACCTTGGGGAAGATAATGACTTCTGAATTGCTAAACAAATATTCATTAACACAAAGCTGACGCCTTAAGGATCTCAATTAAAATTTCATTCTACAATTTGAAAAGACATGGAGCAGGGCAGATTTTCTGATAAGTTAACTCAGCACACTAGGGAGTTAATTTTGCTCCCAGAGGAGTCTGAGGGACAAATGAAAACCAAGGAGTCTCACATGCAACACCACGGGACTTTATTGTGACAGGGAAGCATAGCAGGCAAATACAGAAACTCAAGGTGATCCAAGAGGAAAGGCATGATGCAAGTACTGCGTCGTGGGTACTGGTGCCCTGCTCAGGGCCCCAGGGCCAGTCGAGGTGGCAGGAGGCTGCAGGGGACGCTGAGGAGGCAGCCAGGGCACACTGTGGCACAGGGCAGTGGGACAATGGGCACACAGCAACCTCCAGTCCCCGTGCCCCAGCAGATGATGGGTGCTGCTGGTCCCCAGGGCTCTTGCTCCATGTCCCCATGGCAGGGTCCTTGCTTCAGGGCTGTCGCTGGCTCTGGGCATGGCTGTGGTGGCCTTAGAAAGACCCACAGCTACCACGACGGGACCTTCTCCACCTGGTACCAGGGAGGCAATAGCCCATGCCACAGGAGGAGGGGCCAGAGCTGTAGGACCTGCCAAAATTGCCGAAGCCACTAGAGCCATACAGCCCCCCATAGCCCAGGGAGCCCCCGTAGCTCAAGTCATCCCCATAACCTAGGCAGCTCCCATAGCCCTGGGAACCGCCGTAGCCCCCCAGGCCAAAGGAGCTCCCATAGCCCTGGGAACCGCCGTAGCCCCCCAGGCCAAAGGAGCTCCCATAGCCCTGGGAACCGCCGTAGCCCCCCAGGCCAAAGGAGCTCCCATAGCCCTGGGACCCGCCGTAGCCCCCCAGGCCAAAGGAGCCCCTATAGCCCTGGGAGCTGCCATAGCCCCCCAAGCCCAGAGAGCCCCCGTAGCCCTGGACCCCCCCCAGGCCAAAGGAGCCCCCAAAGCCTTGGGACCCTCCAAAACCAAAGGGGCCCCCATAGCCCAGGGAGCCCCCATAGCCCAGGTTGCTTCGGGAGCTGAAGGAGCCTCCCAGAGTGGTTGGGCCCGAGGATCCCACAATGCTCTCCTGAGGAAAAGAGCTGAGCACAGGGCCCGGGACTGTCACCACCGCCGGCGGGGGGATGATCACAGCTCTGGAGGGGGGACACTGCTGCACGCAGGGCTCGTTGTAGCTCTCGGCAATTGGCTGAGGGCAGGTCACCCCGTACGGTCTGTAGGACTCCATGGAGCAAGACATCCTTCTTGTGATGGTTGTGAGTCTGCAGTGCACAGTAGAAAGCAGGTTTAAGGTAAATGGACAAGCCTTAGAGCTGCACTATGAGGAATCTAACGAATCTAATTTATAAGCACAGCTTAAACAGACTAAAATTTGCTAGTATATTTACAGTAGGTTAAGAGAGGAAGTGTCAGTTATAGCCAGTCATTTCTCTAGGTTCATATTGCTTCTCTAGTAGCACCCAACTTCTAAGTGGAAACATTTGTTCTTATGGGGCAAATGCTACCACAAGATGTATTTATTATGCTCCCTGTGATACTTTAAAGTTTCCTAGTGCATGTAGCTCCTGAATTGGAACTAAAATGCCTGGGAAATGGATAGTGAAAATGACATTATAAAATTGCCCATTTTGTTGTAAGGAGACCTTCCAACACTTGCAGTTCTCCAAGCCTGCCATTCCATAGCATCACATATGATGTAGCATTGATTGAAAAAAGTTATAGAAGGACAGAGGTTGAGCCAAATAGGACTTACCCTGTTCACCAAGGAGAATATGCCAGGAGAAGTGGATAGTGAGGCTTGGAGTAGGGAGAGCTTTTATACGTTTCTCAGACTGCTTACAGGATATGATACACCCTTTGTGCCTTAGGTCTTACATAGTAACGAAACAACCTTGATATTGAGGGATTTATTTTTGCTTGCTTTGCACTGCCACTCCCATCTTTGAAAAAAATGGTGTGATACAATGCCAGTACCAAGTCATGGGCATTGGATTTATGAATGATGGGATCTTGCAGTCATCTAATGCCCAACACCAGCATTGGTGGATCTGTTATTTAAGTACACTTTAAGTTTTATATAACACATATATGTTTTATGTAACATGACTACTATGTGGCTTACTGGTTAAAAACAAGCCACAGATAATGTTTGCTACTAGTCAATATTTGCTATATATAGGTTTTACTTTTTTTTTTTTTTTTTTTTCAGATAGTGTACTTACAATGACTGTCATCATTTGGGCTGCTCAGTGTGGCAAATCCAATCTGACATCTGAATTTACATCATAGGATAGGAAATGATGGGTCTTTTGAATAATTTGGGTCTGTGATCTGGAATATCTCATTGTAGACCAATCACTAGCTCTGCTGATTTCCTGCAGTGTAATGCACTCAGGGAAGACCATAAGAGATATCTAGAGATACAGTGGTAAATATTGTTGCTACTGGAGTGAATGAATTGAATAAACTACTTTAATTTACATAGCAACTACCTCTATCAGAAATTTGGAGAATTTGGAGGAGAGATCGTTTAAAAAAATTATCAAAAAGAACAAACTTTTTTTTTTTGTATATCTCTCTCAAGACCTTTAGAGTGAAGAACAACAAATATTCAAGTATAGAAGGAGTGGCAAAGCATCGCCACTTGGAAGATGTTCCAGATCTTCCAAGGAATGATAAGAGGCTTCACAAACACCTACTAAAAATTCATATTCGATTGTTGTAAGATTGTTCTACACAGACGTGCTACCATCAGCATGCAAATCTTGTGCAAGAGCATCAATTTAGAGGTGTGTGGACGAAGTGCTTGTGTCATAATGTATGGCTTCATGTATAAGAGAGGGGGTCATGTAGGGGTGACAGCATGAGATCTGGAGACTAAGAGAGCAGAGAATTTAGGACATCAGTTTGAGACCCTTTGTTTTTCAGAACATGGGAGAATAACTTGTTCAGTCTGAAAATTCAGGCAACCTTTAAGGGGGCTCTTATTTTTTCCTTAGAATTTAAGATATTAGACATTTCAGGCATATTACCAAAATACAGGCTCATAAAAGGAGATGAAGCTACTATTTGCATCTGTAGCATGGACATCGTAATCTCCCCAAACTTGTTAATATCTAATAGAATAAAGAGCTTGACATTATGAATGAAAATTAAATCATTGCAAGTGTCAAATTTAAAAATCACTGCCTGATTATGGAAGCAAAATGAGTGACGTTGGTTGGCATATTTTTGAATGATGCTGTTTCATAACAAGGGAGCTTCTAAATCCTGCCCTTCTTCATTTAGTATGATTATAACAGAAATTGCAAGCATTAAGTATTAATGAGTGTTTGTGAAGCAGCTTAAAGTCATTATCTTCTAGGTGCCTGTCATTATTATCAGCAAATCCTGATGACACTTCAAAGGTACATCTATTTAACAATTTAGAGGTCATTTATAGCCTATCTTTTGAAATATTGTTAAATTAGAAAACAACAGATTCGCAAATAATTGTGTGATACCACAGAATTATCCCATTAATAAAATACTATTAAAAGGGATATATTTTAATTTCCCATTTTTTCTTAAGTGCTCAGTACTTCTGGGATGGGGATTAAAAATAAATAAATAAATAAATAAATAAGGATTGTTTTGAAATGTATTTCTAACTTGCATAAGGTGAGATTCCAAATTAAATTTTCAAGTGGTTATAAGCTTTAGACAGAGACCCCATTAACAGTTCTGATGGCATCAAAAAGGCCTTTTCTGCTTCTCTAGAGCAGCCATTCTCAGATCAGCCACTCCTCTTTTAACCGGGTGTCATCTGAATTGTCTCAGCAGAGTTGAGTGAATGATGTTGGAAGAGTTTTCAATAGATGAATGCCAGCTCCACTGGATTTTAGTTAATATTTATAGCAACAACGAGACTGTATCATTCCCGTATGTCACTGGAAATGCATTAAATCAGACACAGATCTCCCTGCCTGAATTAGTTCCAGAGAAAACAAAAAGCTTAAAACAAGCTAGAAACTTTGTCATGTCCTATTGCTCTCTTGTCGTTACTAGCAATACAAATCATAGAATCACAGAATCTCCCAAGTTGAAAGGGACCCACAATGGCCCATATCAAGTCAAACTTCTGGCTCCATACAGGACCACCAAAGAATCCAATCCTACGTCTGAGAGCAGTGTTCAAATACTTCTTAAACTCCAGCGGGCTTGTTGCTATGAACACTGCCCTGGGGAGCCTGTTCCAGTGCCTGACCACCCTGTCAGTACCCAACCAAAAGACACCAAGGTGGTGTCTGACCACAATACCTATTCCATCAGGAGTGAGCCTGCAAAACATCAGCCCTTTGCCCTGATCTGTCAGAATGTTTACAGATCCCCAACAAACTGCAAGAAGAGGACAAGAGGAAATGGGCACAAACGGGGACACAGAAGGCTCCACCTGAACATCTGGAAACACTTGAGCCCGGGGCGTGGAACAGATGACCTCCAGAGGTCCATTCCAAACTGAATCCTTCCATGATTATGTGTGAGGAGAACTTGTGTCTTCTCAGAACTGAATGTCTAGCTCACATTGGATGACCTTCACCTAGTTCTTGCACATGGCACAGAAAGGGCCCCATGCCATGCAGGTACTATTCCAAACATTAAAATGGGACTAACATGACGCGTGTTTCTTGCTCTGGCTTTCAGTCAATGACTGTACAGGATGCCACCCTTTGGATGCAAGTTTCATAAATCCTCTAAAATGAAAATCACAGATAACTGATTGTCATCAGCATTGTATCACACCCATAGTAACTCTTGGGAGGGACAGTGCTGACAAGGCAATATGAAAGCTCCCACTATCATGTTTGTTTTGTAACAAATTAGGACCAGAGGCACAAATGATGGCTTAAAGACACCAGCTGAAGAAGCATATAAAAGCTCATGTTACCTGCAGCCCTTCTATCCACTTCTCTTGCCTCAGTCTCTGCAGCAAACAAGGTAAGCATGGTTTCCACTTAGTCTTTCTACTACCATTACTTTTTATTTTTACAATGCTTTTGCAATGGAGATGATTCCTGCATTTGTGATCACAGACTTATGCCCTTTGTTTCATGCTGAAAATGAATCTGTCCAGAGAGAACATCAGGAGTCACTGCATTAGGAGAGGAAGTAAATCTTCAAACTAGAAAAATACAAATACTTGAAGTGTCTTAGGAAGCCTGAATTAACACATAAGGCAATGAGATTTTTCTCCTATTCATACTGACTTCTTTTTCTCTGGTTCTTATACCTTGAGAGTGCTTCCTCAGCAGTACAAAATGCTGGAGACAGATCACTGAGTAACTGCAGTCTGGCACTAGTAATTTCTCCAGAACATAATTTCTGTTTCACATCAGATTTTTTAAAAAGCTGGTCATGATAAGATTAAAGGTTAAAGATAAAAAAAAGGCAGTTGATACAAGAAAGAGTTTCATTTGTTATATATGTACATTCACTCTTAACTTCTGCTGATTCAGAAATGCATCCAACACTTAGAAATCTTGGTTCATCTCCTCATAGTGCAGCTCTAAGGCTTGTCCATTTACCTTAAACCTGCTTTCTACTGTGCACTGCAGACTCACAACCATCACAAGAAGGATGTCTTGCTCCATGGAGTCCTACAGACCGTACGGGGTGACCTGCCCTCAGCCAATTGCCGAGAGCTACAACGAGCCCTGCGTGCAGCAGTGTCCCCCCTCCAGAGCTGTGATCATCCCCCCGCCGGCGGTGGTGACAGTCCCGGGCCCTGTGCTCAGCTCTTTTCCTCAGGAGAGCATTGTGGGATCCTCGGGCCCGACCACTCTGGGAGGCTCCTTCAGCTCCCGAAGCAACCTGGGCTATGGGGGCTCCCTGGGCTATGGGGGCCCCTTTGGTTTTGGAGGGTCCCAAGGCTTTGGGGGCTCCTTTGGCCTGGGGGGGGTCCAGGGCTACGGGGGCTCTCTGGGCTTGGGGGGCTATGGCAGCTCCCAGGGCTATAGGGGCTCCTTTGGCCTGGGGGGCTACGGCGGGTCCCAGGGCTATGGGAGCTCCTTTGGCCTGGGGGGCTACGGCGGTTCCCAGGGCTATGGGAGCTCCTTTGGCCTGGGGGGCTACGGCGGTTCCCAGGGCTATGGGAGCTCCTTTGGCCTGGGGGGCTACGGCGGTTCCCAGGGCTATGGGAGCTGCCTAGGTTATGGGGATGACTTGAGCTACGGGGGCTCCCTGGGCTACGGGGGGCTGTATGGCTCTAGTGGCTTCGGCAATTTTGGCAGGTCCTACAGCTCTGGCCCCTCCTCCTGTGGCATGGGCTATTGCCTCCCTGGTACCAGGTGGAGAAGGTCCCGTCGTGGTAGCTGTGGGTCTTTCTAAGGCCACCACAGCCATGCCCAGAGCCAGCGACAGCCCTGAAGCAAGGACCCTGCCATGGGGACATGGAGCAAGAGCCCTGGGGACCAGCAGCACCCATCATCTGCTGGGGCACGGGGACTGGAGGTTGCTGTGTGCCCATTGTCCCACTGCCCTGTGCCACAGTGTGCCCTGGCTGCCTCCTCAGCGTCCCCTGCAGCCTCCTGCCACCTCGACTGGCCCTGGGGCCCTGAGCAGGGCACCAGTACCCACGACGCAGTACTTGCATCATGCCTTTCCTCTTGGATCACCTTGAGTTTCTGTATTTGCCTGCTATGCTTCCCTGTCACAATAAAGTCCCGTGGTGTTGCATGTGAGACTCCTTGGTTTTCATTTGTCCCTCAGACTCCTCTGGGAGCAAAATTAGCTCTTGTACAGTGACATTGTATCTGGGTTCCCTCAGGAACCCAAATGTCATGTGAAAAAATGAACTGTTGTTCAGCCTTTCATGCAATTCTTAGGTGTGTCCATTTAATTTATTATTATTACTACTACTAATAATAATAATGATTATTGTTTTGCACGACTTTAGTCAATAGGTATTCTGCAGAACTCTCAGTGGCCTTAAAATGGCTTACACATCAGTTTCTGCATTTGTGTTTTTATGTTGAAACAAAACACACACACATCATGGTGTTGTTGTGTGTGTGTGTGGTTTGTTTTTTTTTCCTGTGCAGGAAATATTTATTTTATTTTATTTTATTTTATTTTATTTTATTTTATTTTATTTTATTTTATTTTATTTTATTTTATTTTATTTTATTTTATTTTATTTTATTTTATTTTATTAATTTCATCTTTTACAAGTTTTCCTGGTATATTATCCTTTGAAGGACAGGATGCATATTGTGAATTAATTGTGTGTTAAGCTCAGATGAGTTCATAGACCTGTTAACTGTTCTTGTTGTTGTAAGACAGCAGTAGACAAAGGAACAAGAGGAAAAGCCCACCAACGTTAAGAGTGGGATTTGTGCAAGCTTTGTGAGCTATTTTGCCTTTCAGTGATGGGTATGGAAACCTGATACCAAGAGCTGAACTTCCCAACCTGTAAGACTGTTACAAAGACATGACTGCATCTGGGGGAGCAGAAATCTGATTGCATTGTGCATCAAAACTGCAAAGACAGTGAAAGTTGGAGGAAAACTACATAAACTTCATTGATATAGTTTAAAATCCTGCATTTTTTAAATTAATCTGTGAGAAATATCCTCAACCAGCATAAAATGAGAAATGAGACAGAAGGAATTTAGATAATCTGTAGTGTTTAATGCGTCATCAACAGGGATTCTCCTGCTGCCTTGGCCTGCAGCTACTTTAGAAGAGCTGGCTGTACCAGTGGGAGTAGAAGTGGGAGGAGAAGGGGCTGGAGTACCTGTTGCTGAGGGTGGAGAGTGCTGAGCTCCCTGACCTGCAGCCAAAAAGTGCCCCAGAGTCATATAGAGTCCTACTGCAGAGGCTCCCCAGGCCAATGCATGCCCCAGAGGTGGAAGAGCCCCCAAAGGCGGGTGCTCTGGAGGAGGCCACCACGGATTGCTGGGGGAAGGATCTGAGGATGGGGCCGGGGAAGGTGATGATGATGGGGGGGGGGGGGTGGCTGGATGAAGGCTGTTGAGTCGGGGCACTGCTGCGCACACAGCTCGTTGCAGCTCTCAGAGATGGGCTGGGGGATGGCAACACTGGTTTTCAGTGAGTACAGGTCATAGGAAGCCATCTTGCAGGATGAAGGTCAGACTGCAAGCCCCAAGATGTGGCTTTGCTTGAAATAGGAGTGTTTCCCCTGGAATGCCACTGAACACAGCTGAAAAAGTGATCATTTATTAGATGTATCTTAAACTTCATAGAATATTAAAATAATGATCTGAAATAACATTGTTTTCATCTGTGATTTTTAACCTTCTTGGCTAAGAATATCCAAATTTTGTTTATGAGGAATGAGTTTCTGCATTCGCACCCATTCCCCCTAATCCTGCATTCACCCTTGCTTTCACTAACAGAATAGTGACAGAGATAAACCACCTAATGCTGCTCAAAATCCGGGTATGCCTATAGAAAACACAAGAAATCTAAAAACCATACTCACTAAGCTCAGCGAGGTGAATAAGCCACAAAAAATGCCTGAACGTACTCAGGGGCTAAACCTTATATAGAGTTTCTTGGCATGACTTCAGGATTTGAAACTCATTTGGCGCTTGGCTGCTAACAGAAATTGTTTAACAGTTCTTTATGTTGAAATTTTTGTGGTTGTCATAGTTATAATTTTATTCAAATTCTCATATCATGTGATGGATTTCTTTAATCTTAGTTCTTAATTGGCTAGTGTAATTCCTACTATCATTACAGTGACCTGACTGGAATTACCATGTGCATTAAGCTGACTCTACATGTTACCTTGTCCTTCATGAATTTGTCATAAGTAGGTCTGCTCAAAGATTTTGTAAGACTCAGCTTTGGCTGACATGCACATTTTTCCTTAACAGCTCTCAAAATTTATCTGGTAACCTTGTTGCAGGAAGAATGAAGCTTAGCATAGGACTACCTAGGAATCTGAGTTTTCCATCCCTAACTTTAACAGACCTTGTTCACCTCAGATGAGTTTTGAGTGATCATGAATATTAACAGAGATCCTACAGTACACACTGTTATTCACCAACAGCTTTCCACAGAGAGGAACAGTCTTTTGATCTACCTATAAATGTGCCAGCTCAATCATACATAAAAAAATAATTTTGCTTCACTACAAGAGTTTAAATGTGCATTGAAATTCAGCTTTAAAGGAGCCCACTGTTCTGCTGACAGTGATTTGTGTTAGCAAGTCAAAGAAATCACCAGCCAGATGTACGTAAAGTCCCACCCCTGCCCAAGATGAACCAAAACAGGTACGACTCCAAGGAGAAAAGCAAAAAAGCAGATGCAGTTTTTTGTTAGATGATGTTGGCATTAAACCTTACCAAGTATGTTCTGGGACTACTTGAAAAAAAAAAAAAGTACGATGTAGTGATTTCACAAACTTTAATTGGTGTTCAACCTAGCTAATATTTAATGTCATGTTAATGTATGAAAATGTGTTAGTGATTTAGACACTTCAGTGTTACACAATTACATCACTTTTATGTACAGGTATCAAGGTGGTGCATGCCATTACTTTAATTAGAACACCATTGGAAATCCTGGCTGTCATGGGTCAACATTAACACAGCTTTTCTTTTACATCATTAAAAAAAATCTCAATCAGATGTCACACATGGTGTGTATCAGATGAAAAAATATCTGTATTTAAATCTATACTTTGCAGAAAGAAACTTTACATACATTTGTGATTGTTTATCTTTCCCCTCCCCTCTATGCTTTTACAGAGGATAGCCTGTATTTTCTATTCCAACTCTAATGTTTTTACCCATGTCCAAGATATTCTATGGATTCTTCCAATTGGCAACACTGAGAAGATGCCCAGAGCTGCTGATCTGGACTTAATGCCTGCAGTACCTATGCTGAATATTTCTAGTTTTGATACATCTTGAGTCATCTTTTTTTTTTTTTTTTTTTTTTCTCTTCATGTAAAAAAATGGATTAGATTTCTGATTTTTTTTTTTTTTTTTCTCCTTGGAATTTGGTAAGACTTGTGGCTGGGGAAGAAAGTAGAAACAACTGCTGGCTAAAAATCAGTGTTTTCCAATAAGCCCTGCCTTGCATTTATTGCAGGGGAAGACAAAAATCTCTCTTCAGGCATAGAAAGTGAACTGCAGTCTACATTTTACCCACTCTTTAAGGATGACTTCCTTGCCCACATTTATAGTTTACCATGATGTTTACAAGTCAGAGCAAGTTGTGCCTTATTACTCTCTCTGGGCAACAAGCCCTCCCCACATCCAAGACCTCCATTTCCTCTCTCCACTAGCTAGCCTTACTTTCTGTATAAAAACATTGTTATTTAAATGTTCTTCTAATTCTAAAATGTCTTATGGGGGTTCCCGTGGGAAAAAAAAAGGAAAAAAAAAAGTGATTACTACAGATTTTCTCAGGCTTCTAAGGAACAAAGGATATCAAAGCAGTTTAGAAACACTGACTAATGATTTATGCAAGTAGACTGTTTTGTTATAATGCAATGTGCGTGTCCCAGGGGTGAGTAATAGCATCAGGCTAAACAGAGAGCCCTATCGCTCCCCTAATCAGAATATGGTCTGTAGCCACTGGAGCTGGCCAGCTCTGTCTCTGCCCTACTTTCCCTTTTGTGTCATCCAGAGCAGTCTGCTCTTCTCCCAGCGTGTCAACAAACATCTTGAGCAGGAGCGTGGATCCTGCATTACAAGCTTACCATTCTTTCCATTGTCTCTGTAGATTTTTAAGCAACTAGGAAGGGTGAAGTTGTAAAGCTGGATGATAAAGAAGTGAGATTAAGAGAGTTGAAAGGGGATGTTTTAAAAAACGAATATCATTCCTGCACTTTAAATAAGAAGCAGCAGTATTTTAATAGTCTGGAGTTATTATCATCTTAAAACAACTCTTTAAACTGTAGCTGTGTGTCAAATATTATTACTAGAGAATATTCTGAACCTGTTTTCATAGTGGATGCAGAAAGTGAAGGTTTTATAAAATACCAGGAGCATCACCCAGAGGTAACTCATTATGCATTCTAAAGAATATAGATTACTGTATGACAATGAAAATCAACTATGGATATCACAGAAGAAAGGAGAAAAAAAATGTACAGCAGTAAGATGCAGGAGGTAATTTTTGAACTTAAAAAATTGAAAAGGAGGTAAATATGAACAAGATGGAGACACAAGATCTCCAAATCTGTCTCTCTCTCATTACTAAATACTTAACTGACACAGAATAAAAAGCACTACTCAAAATGATTGATACTAGAAACTACAACAAGAAGGAATGCACCATGTTGCTGAAAGGATACAGGGAAAACTGGCTGTGGCAAATAAGCAGAGAGTCTTGCCACTGTGGCAAATAAGCAGAGAGTCTTTAGCCTTATGGACAAATACAGATCCAGATGAATACACAATAGGCTACATATGGAAAAAAGAAAACAAAAAGGGAAAAAAAAAAAAAAAAAAAACAAGGAAAAAAACCAACAATCAAGAAAAAGAGATTTATTGGGAAAGACAAGTAAAACAAAATCAGAAAACAATAAAAGATGAGGGTGACAAGACTAAAAAACACCAACAAGACTATGCACAGAATTTTGTTTGTAATTTTGCAAATTGCAATTATCAGAATTAAAGTTCAAACACTAAATATATGTTCCAAGAAAAAAAAATAAAATGAGAGAGAGAGAAAGAGAATAAGTGAACCATTAAAAGGTAAGCAGGATATAAAAAGGACCACATGCAATCCAAGAAAGTAGATATAAGAACAAATATTGAGAAAGGAAGACCAAAACATTTTAGAAAATACAAATAGATATGTCTTTTGGGATCAGTAACACCTACAAATGTCTAAAAAATATGCGACCTGTGAGGTTGGTTTTACCAGGCCCGCTGGTGTACACAGCCTCATAAAGGAGGAGAGTAAGGGGGACAGGCAAGAGGCAGGGAGAATGGGAGATTCAGAGGTGCAGATGAGCATCCCAAAAAGATAATTACAGGAGCTGAGAGAGCGTGGGTACTGTAGAAGAAACAGAAACAGACCACCATGAGGTACTAACAAGAAAGAGCTTATTGAGTGCTCAAAGGAAGGCAATGCTGCAGTCAGATTGACCACTGAGAGAGCAGAGGCTTCGTCCTTCCTTCCTGCCAGGACACAGGAGATCCAGCATTAGTGCGACTTCAGACTTTCTGAATTTTTGCTTTATAGCCAACACCTACCCTGCTCTCTGTCCTAACCCACTGCACAAAAAAAAAAGCCCCTTCTGCCATGACTGATCCCCTCACCCTTAAAGGGCCAAGAAAACCATGGGTCACTCAGCATCAGTGTGTGCCCACCCCAGAACATCCGCTACAACCCCCAGGGCTGCCTTACAGACTCGGAACACAGAGAGAGGAAGAGAGAGAGGAGTGGATGCAGGAAACCTTTATTGTGCCCGGAACGGCAGGAGAAGTGGACAGAGAGCTGGAGCAGGAGCCAGCGAGGCTGGCTGTGGCATGTTGGGGGACAGAGGATCTTCTCCAGAGCGTGGCTTCTGGTTGCGCAAGCCCCGGCGGTGCGGCAGTGCAGCTCGGGAGGGCTTGGCCCATGGGCCCCACAGGCCTTGAAGGGTCCTGCTCTTGCTGCGGAGAGCAGGAGGGGGGAAGAGAGAGTGGGAGAGCAGAGGGCAGGCCGGGCGCAAGGCCCTGGCCGTGGAGGAAGGAGGAGTAGAATAGGGTGCGAGAGGCCGAAGGGGCCGGCACAGCCAGCTGCCCAGGCCTTGGCTGGGGCTGGAGATGCTCAGCGCTCCTCAGCGCCCCGTGCCCACGAGCTCAGCCATGCGTTGCGGCAGCTGGCAGGGGGTCTGGGGCAGGGCGTGGCTTTAGCAGGGCCCACAGGTGTCCCACAGCTTCTTGCTGTAGCGCGGCAAGAGGTAGGGGCTGCAGGCGGGAGAAGCGTAGGGCCTGCCAAAGGTGCAGAGGCCCCCCGAGCCCTGGGTGGCCCCCGCGCCGTAGAGGCCCCCCAGCCCCAGGGAGCCCCCAAAGGCGGGTGCTCCGGAGGAGCCCACCACGGCTTGCTGGGGGAAGGAGCTGAGGATGGGGCCGGGGAAGGTGACGACAACGGGCGGCGGCTGGATGAAGGCCGTCGAGTCGGGGCACTGCCGCGCGCACAGCTCGTTGCAGCTCTCAGCGATGGGCTGGGGGACGGCGACGCTGGTTTTCGGCGGGCACAGGTCGTAGCAAGCCATCTTGCGGGATTGGACGGTGCTCTGCAAGAGGGCACAGAGTGCGATGCGAGGGAGCCGTAGATGGCAGCTGCCCAGGCTGAGGCGCAGGGGCCAGGGGCAGGGGCCAGCGGCAGGAGGAGAAGCGCTCGCAGACTTACCCTGTTCCCCAAGGAGAAGGCGGTCAGAGCAGTGCTTGCGAGAGCCCCGCGCAGGCCGAGCTTTTATCCAGGCCCCGCCATTGCGCAGCGCCTGCTGGGCCAATGGGCAGAGGCGGCACTCCCTCCTGCCGAGGCCAGGCTGTCCTGCTCCTGCCCTCCCTGAGTCAGCATCCCCTGTCCGGACCAGCACAGGCCCCTTTGCTGGCTTCCCTCCCCTTTCCGCTTGGCGGGCCAAATGCGTGGTGCTGAGCAGGCAGTGCCCGAGAGGAGCGCCTTTGATTTGGCGTTTCGTCACCTCGCCCCTCTGGAGATAACAACTGCAGTGCGTACGTCATGGAGGCGCTGGCGTGTGGCTGCTCCTTGCCCAGCGCCACGACCCCGCTCTGCCCTGGGGCTCTCCACAGCGCGCACGCGGCCACCCCGAGACCAAACCCCTGGGGAAGAGCTGCGGCACGCAGGGTGCTGGCAGCCCGCCTGTGTCACGCTGCATGCCCTCTTAGGCACGCAGGGGATGAGACGGCAGCGGGGCTAATTTGCCCATTAGGTGAAGGCTGGCGAGCGTCCGAGCGGGGTAATTGCAGGGGCTGAGGGAGCGGGTGGGGGCTGGCGAGGAACCGGCGTCAGCACAACAGCCCCGTGGCGCGCAGGGAGGAGGCCATGGCTCGGCCACCACGGGCCACGTGCCCCCAGCGCGGCCAGCTCCTCCCCGCGCTCTCCGGCCCCCATAAAAGCGTGGTCCTGGGCAAGCGCTGGCATCCGCCGCTCCTGCCTGGCTCTGCTCGGGAAAAGGGTGGGTGGCGGGGCCTCGTCGGGCAGGGGCCGGTGTGGGGCTCCCTGGCCACGAGAGCTCTGCCGGAGGCGCTGTGGGCAGAGGGGCTCCGTGGGGGCAGGCGAGGGCCGCGGGCACGCAGGGAGCAAGCGTGGAGAGCCGGGGCGAGCTGAGGAGGGAGCCCCCTGGCTGGGGCACGGGCCCTGCTCTGCCAGGGCATCTCCTCACTCACAGCACCGGCCCTGGGGGCTTTGCATTGCAGGCTCAGCTCTCTCACACCAAGATGGCTTGCAACGACCTGTACCCGCCGAAAACCAGCGTCGCCGTCCCCCAGCCCATCGCTGAGAGCTGCAACGAGCTGTGCGCGCGGCAGTGCCCCGACTCGACGGCCTTCATCCAGCCGCCGCCCGTTGTCGTCACCTTCCCCGGCCCCATCCTCAGCTCCTTCCCCCAGCAAGCCGTGGTGGGCTCCTCCGGAGCACCCGCCTTTGGGGGCTCCCTGGGGCTGGGGGGCCTCTACGGCGCGGGGGCCACCCAGGGCTCGGGGGGCCTCTGCACCTTTGGCAGGCCCTACGCTTCTCCCGCCTGCAGCCCCTACCTCTTGCCGCGCTACAGCAAGAAGCTGTGGGACACCTGTGGGCCCTGCTAAAGCCACGCCCGTGACACCTCTTCTCCTCCTCCTCCTTCCTCCTCCTCCTCTGCACAGACATGTGACTCCTCTGGTGCTGCCCCCCAGGGCCCTTTCTTGGCCCTGGGCCGGCCAGCGCCTGGCAGAAGCCTGAAGGAAGAACGCCTCTCTGGAAGCCCCAGGCACCACCGGCCTGCCTGGGCCTTGCTCGCGCCTCTGTGCTTGTGTCCTTTCCTGCCTTGACAATAAAGCAAGCCTGCATCCAATGCCTGCCTCTCCGCCTTTCCTTCCCAGGCCCCGCGGGGGCTCCAGGGCTCCCTCCGCCTGCACATGGCCCCTTCGCTCTCCCAGCCCCCCAAAGAGCCGGGGCGCCCTGGACAAAGCCCCTGGCAGCCCTGCCTCCCACACTGAGGGCTGCAGCCCATCTCCCAGGGCCCTGCCTGGAAGCAGCCTGCTCCCCGCCTCCAGCATGGCCGCCTCCAGACGCTCCACACAAGGTCCTGAAACAGAGGGGAACCCCGAGCGAGGAGCAGCAGCACGCCAACTGCCGCCTCCACGCAGCGCCACCTGAACGAAGCTTAAGCCTTGTCCAAACCACTTCCCTGCCCAGCCCGCTCCCGGGCTTACACACTCCCGTAGCTGAAGAAAGAGCTTCTCCCAAAGAGCCAAGCCGAACTTCTCCCAGGGCACCGTTCAGCTCTGAGCTTTTCCCTCACAGCCCAGCAGTTAGCAGAGCTTATCTTTAGCAGGCAATTTCTATACAATTAGCACGGCTTGCAGTCAAACCAAACTTCTAGGAACCAGCTCGGCTTCCTTATTATCTAGGATTCTTGCATTTCCTAGACGGTTCAGTCATGCGGACCCTCTGCCAAATCCTTACTAATCACCACCACACCAGCACCACAGGCTAGAGCCAGTCTTGACCGGAAAGAACTCACTCTACTCCAAGGAAGAAGACAACACCGCCCGCAGCCCTGAGCACCGAGGGAGCAGAGGCTTCTTCCTGCCAGCCAGCCAGCCAGCCAGCCAGCCAGCCAGCCAGCAGCAGCAGCAGCTCCAGCCTGAGTGCCACATGGGGCTTGCTGCCGCTTCGTTTTATAGCCAGTGTTCCCTGAGCTGTGCCACTTCCCTCTTCCTTAACGGGCGTCACCACACCCAAGGATCCAGCACGTGGGCTTTGTGCTAACACTGATGGGCTTAATCCCAGGGCCAGCAGGAGGCTTGCCTGGGAAGAGGTGTCACCTCAGCCTGGGGCCACAAAGGGGGAGACAGAAGGGGAGGGGCGACCCATGCTCAGCGCCCTTACGTCTTATGGCTGCTGCTAACCCTATTGCCAATGATCAGGAGCAGGGGGGAGCGCTCACGGCCCCAAGGCACGTTGCTGGCTCCTGCTCCAGTGGGCGGCCACCAGCCCCACGGCCATTTCTGCAAGGCTGTCCTCCAGCAAGGGACCGGCCATGCACTCACCGCGCGCAGCGCTCAGCCATCCCTGCTCTCCGGCCTCTTCCTCTGCGCTTCTTGCCCGAGACGGTGCCTCGCTTCTGCGGAGCAGCTCCACTTGCCAGAGCTGGTCGCGCTCCCGGGCGGAGAAGGCCAGGCAAAGCAGAACTGCCAGCACCTCTCCTGCTCTCTGCCCTAATGCCCTGGGCCTCCCAGCACCAGCGTGTGCCCTCCCCCGCAGCCTCCACTACGCCCCCTGCCCCCCAGGGCTGCTTTCCTGACTCGGAACACAGAGAGAGGAAGAGAGAGAGGAGTGGATGCAGGAAACCTTTATTGTGCCCGGCACGGCAGGAGAAGTGGACAGAGAGCTGGAGCAGGAGCCAGCGAGGCTGGCTGTGGCATGTTGGGGGGACAGAGGATCTTCTCCAGAGCGTGGCTTCTGGTTGCGCAAGCCCCGGCGGTGCGGCAGTGCAGCTCGGGAGGGCTTGGCCCATGGGCCCCACAGGCCTTGAAGGGTCCTGCTCTTGCTGCGGAGAGCAGGAGGGGGGAAGAGAGAGTGGGAGAGCAGAGGGCAGGCCGGGCGCAAGGCCCTGGCCGTGGAGGAAGGAGGAGTAGAATAGGGTGCGAGAGGCCGAAGGGGCCGGCACAGCCAGCTGCCCAGGCCTTGGCTGGGGCTGGAGATGCTCAGCGCTCCTCAGCGCCCCGTGCCCACGAGCTCAGCCATGCGTTGCGGCAGCTGGCAGGGGGTCTGGGGCAGGGCGTGGCTTTAGCAGGGCCCACAGGTGTCCCACAGCTTCTTGCTGTAGCGCGGCAAGAGGTAGGGGCTGCAGGCGGGAGAAGCGTAGGGCCTGCCAAAGGTGCAGAGGCCCCCCGAGCCCTGGGTGGCCCCCGCGCCGTAGAGGCCCCCCAGCCCCAGGGAGCCCCCAAAGGCGGGTGCTCCGGAGGAGCCCACCACGGCTTGCTGGGGGAAGGAGCTGAGGATGGGGCCGGGGAAGGTGACGACAACGGGGGGCGGCTGGATGAAGGCCGTCGAGTCGGGGCACTGCCGCGCGCACAGCTCGTTGCAGCTCTCAGCGATGGGCTGGGGGACGGCGACGCTGGTTTTCGGCGGGCACAGGTCGTAGCAAGCCATCTTGCGGGATTGGACGGTGCTCTGCAAGAGGGCACAGAGTGCGATGCGAGGGAGCCGTAGATGGCAGCTGCCCAGGCTGAGGCGCAGGGGCCAGGGGCAGGGGCCAGCGGCAGGAGGAGAAGCGCTCGCAGACTTACCCTGTTCCCCAAGGAGAAGGCGGTCAGAGCAGTGCTTGCGAGAGCCCCGCGCAGGCCGAGCTTTTATCCAGGCCCCGCCATTGCGCAGCGCCTGCTGGGCCAATGGGCAGAGGCGGCACTCCCTCCTGCCGAGGCCAGGCTGTCCTGCTCCTGCCCTCCCTGAGTCAGCATCCCCTGTCCGGACCAGCACAGGCCCCTTTGCTGGCTTCCCTCCCCTTTCCGCTTGGCGGGCCAAATGCGTGGTGCTGAGCAGGCAGTGCCCGAGAGGAGCGCCTTTGATTTGGCGTTTCGTCACCTCGCCCCTCTGGAGATAACAACTGCAGTGCGTACGTCATGGAGGCGCTGGCGTGTGGCTGCTCCTTGCCCAGCGCCACGACCCCGCTCTGCCCTGGGGCTCTCCACAGCGCGCACGCGGCCACCCCGAGACCAAGCCCCTGGGGAAGAGCTGCGGCACGCGTGTCACGCTGCATGCCCTCTTAGGCACGCAGGGGATGAGACGCAGCGGGGGGCTAATTTGCCCATTAGGTGAAGGCTGGCGAGCGTCCGAGCGGGGTAATTGCAGGGGGCTGAGGGAGCGGGTGGGGGCTGGCGAGGACCGGCGTCAGCACAACAGCCCCGTGGCGCGCAGGGAGGAGGCCATGGCTCGGCCACCACGGGCCACGTGCCCCCAGCGCGGCCAGCTCCTCCCGCGCTCTCCGGCCCCCATAAAAGCGTGGTCCTGGGCAAGCGCTGGCATCCGCCGCTCCTGCCTGGCTCTGCTCGGGAAAAGGGTGGGTGGCGGGGCCTCGTCGGGCAGGGGCCGGTGTGGGGCTCCCTGGCCACGAGAGCTCTGCCGAGGCGCTGTGGGCAGAGGGGCTCCGTGGGGGCAGGCGAGGGCCGCGGGCACGCAGGGAGCAGGCGTGGGAGAGCCGGGGGCGGGCTGAGGAGGGAGCCCCTGGCTGGGGCACGGGCCCTGCTCTGCCAGGGCATCTCCTCACTCACAGCACCGGCCCTGGGGGCTTTGCATTGCAGGCTCAGCTCTCTCACACAAGATGGCTTGCAACGACCTGTACCCGCCGAAAACCAGCGTCGCCGTCCCCCAGCCCATCGCTGAGAGCTGCAACGAGCTGTGGCGCGCGGCAGTGCCCCGACTCGACGGCCTTCATCCAGCCGCCGCCCGTTGTCGTCACTTCCCCGGCCCCATCCTCAGCTCCTTCCCCAGCAAGCCGTGGTGGGCTCCTCCGGAGCACCCGCCTTTGGGGGCTCCCTGGGGCTGGGGGGCCTCTACGGCGCGGGGGCCACCCAGGGCTCGGGGGGCCTCTGCACCTTTGGCAGGCCCTACGCTTCTCCCGCCTGCAGCCCCTACCCTCTTGCCGCGCTACAGCAAGAAGCTGTGGGACACCTGTGGGCCCTGCTAAAGCCACGCCCGTGCCACCTCTTCTCCTCCTCCTCCTGCCTCCTCCTCCTCTGCACAGACATGTGACTCCTCTGGTGCTGCCCCCCAGGCCCTTTCTTGGCCCTGGGCCGGCCAGCGCCTGGCAGAAGCCTGAAGGAAGAACGCCTCTCTGGAAGCCCCAGGCACCACCGGCCTGCCTGGGCCTTGCTCGGCGCCTCTGTGCTTGTGTCCTTTCCTGCCTTGACAATAAAGCAGCCTGCATCCAATGCCTGCCTCTCCGCCTTTCCTTCCCAGGCCCCGCGGGGGCTCCAGGGCTCCCTCCGCCTGCACATGGCCCCTTCGCTCTCACCAGCCCCCCAAAGAGCCGGGCGCCCTGGACAAAGCCCCCTGGCAGCCCTGCCTCCCACACTGAGGGCTGCAGCCCATCTCCCAGGCCCTGCCTGGAAGCAGCCTGCTCCCCACCTCCAGCATGGCCGCCTCCAGGACGCTCCACACAAGGTCCTGAAACAGAGGGGAACCCCGAGCGAGGAGCAGCAGCACGCCAACTGCCCGCCTCCACGCAGCGCCACCTGAACGAAGCTTAAGCCTTGTCCAAACCACTTCCCTGCCCAGCCCGCTCCCGGGCTTACACACTCCCGTAGCTGAAGAAAGAGCTTCTCCCAAAGAGCCAAGCCGAACTTCTCCCAGGGCACCGTTCAGCTCTGAGCTTTTCCCTCACAGCCCAGCAGTTAGCAGAGCTTATCTTTAGCAGGCAATTTCTATACAATTAGCACGGCTTGCAGTCAAACCAAACTTCTAGGAACCAGCTCGGCTTCCTTATTATCTAGGATTCTTGCATTTCCTAGACGGTTCAGTCATGCGGACCCTCTGCCAAATCCTTACTAATCACCACCACACCAGCACCACAGGCTAGAGCCAGTCTTGACCGGAAAGAACTCACTCTACTCCAAGGAAGAAGACAACACCGCCCGCAGCCCTGAGCACCGAGGGAGCAGAGGCTTCTTCCTGCCAGCCAGCCAGCCAGCCAGCCAGCCAGCCAGCCAGCAGCAGCAGCAGCTCCAGCCTGAGTGCCACATGGGGCTTGCTGCCGCTTCGTTTTATAGCCAGTGTTCCCTGAGCTGTGCCACTTCCCTCTTCCTTAACGGGCGTCACCACACCCAAGGATCCAGCACGTGGGCTTTGTGCTAACACTGATGGGCTTAATCCCAGGGCCAGCAGGAGGCTTGCCTGGGAAGAGGTGTCACCTCAGCCTGGGGCCACAAAGGGGGAGACAGAAGGGGAGGGGCGACCCATGCTCAGCGCCCTTACGTCTTATGGCTGCTGCTAACCCTATTGCCAATGATCAGGAGCAGGGGGGAGCGCTCACGGCACCAAGGCACGTTGCTGGCTCCTGCTCCAGTGGGCGGCCACCAGCCCCACGGCCATTTCTGCAAGGCTGTCCTCCAGCAAGGGACCGGCCATGCACTCACCGCGCGCAGCGCTCAGCCATCCCTGCTCTCCGGCCTCTTCCTCTGCGCTTCTTGCCCGAGACGGTGCCTCGCTTCTGCGGAGCAGCTCCACTTGCCAGAGCTGGTCGCGCTCCCGGGCGGAGAAGGCCAGGCAAAGCAGAACTGCCAGCACCTCTCCTGCTCTCTGCCCTAATGCCCTGGGCCTCCCAGCACCAGCGTGTGCCCTCCCCCGCAGCCTCCACTACGCCCCCTGCCCCCCAGGGCTGCTTTCCTGACTCGGAACACAGAGAGAGGAAGAGAGAGAGGAGTGGATGCAGGAAACCTTTATTGTGCCCGGCACGGCAGGAGAAGTGGACAGAGAGCTGGAGCAGGAGCCAGCGAGGCTGGCTGTGGCATGTTGGGGGGACAGAGGATCTTCTCCAGAGCGTGGCTTCTGGTTGCGCAAGCCCCGGCGGTGCGGCAGTGCAGCTCGGGAGGGCTTGGCCCATGGGCCCCACAGGCCTTGAAGGGTCCTGCTCTTGCTGCGGAGAGCAGGAGGGGGGAAGAGAGAGTGGGAGAGCAGAGGGCAGGCCGGGCGCAAGGCCCTGGCCGTGGAGGAAGGAGGAGTAGAATAGGGTGCGAGAGGCCGAAGGGGCCGGCACAGCCAGCTGCCCAGGCCTTGGCTGGGGCTGGAGATGCTCAGCGCTCCTCAGCGCCCCGTGCCCACGAGCTCAGCCATGCGTTGCGGCAGCTGGCAGGGGGTCTGGGGCAGGGCGTGGCTTTAGCAGGGCCCACAGGTGTCCCACAGCTTCTTGCTGTAGCGCGGCAAGAGGTAGGGGCTGCAGGCGGGAGAAGCGTAGGGCCTGCCAAAGGTGCAGAGGCCCCCCGAGCCCTGGGTGGCCCCCGCGCCGTAGAGGCCCCCCAGCCCCAGGGAGCCCCCAAAGGCGGGTGCTCCGGAGGAGCCCACCACGGCTTGCTGGGGGAAGGAGCTGAGGATGGGGCCGGGGAAGGTGACGACAACGGGCGGCGGCTGGATGAAGGCCGTCGAGTCGGGGCACTGCCGCGCGCACAGCTCGTTGCAGCTCTCAGCGATGGGCTGGGGGACGGCGACGCTGGTTTTCGGCGGGCACAGGTCGTAGCAAGCCATCTTGCGGGATTGGACGGTGCTCTGCAAGAGGGCACAGAGTGCGATGCGAGGGAGCCGTAGATGGCAGCTGCCCAGGCTGAGGCGCAGGGGCCAGGGGCAGGGGCCAGCGGCAGGAGGAGAAGCGCTCGCAGACTTACCCTGTTCCCCAAGGAGAAGGCGGTCAGAGCAGTGCTTGCGAGAGCCCCGCGCAGGCCGAGCTTTTATCCAGGCCCCGCCATTGCGCAGCGCCTGCTGGGCCAATGGGCAGAGGCGGCACTCCCTCCTGCCGAGGCCAGGCTGTCCTGCTCCTGCCCTCCCTGAGTCAGCATCCCCTGTCCGGACCAGCACAGGCCCCTTTGCTGGCTTCCCTCCCCTTTCCGCTTGGCGGGCCAAATGCGTGGTGCTGAGCAGGCAGTGCCCGAGAGGAGCGCCTTTGATTTGGCATTTCGTCACCTCGCCCCTCTGGAGATAACAACTGCAGTGCGTACGTCATGGAGGCGCTGGCGTGTGGCTGCTCCTTGCCCAGCGCCACGACCCCGCTCTGCCCTGGGGCTCTCCACAGCGCGCACGCGGCCACCCCGAGACCAAGCCCCTGGGGAAGAGCTGCGGCACGCAGGGTGCTGGCAGCCCGCCTGTGTCACGCTGCATGCCCTCTTAGGCACGCAGGGGATGAGACGGCAGCGGGGCTAATTTGCCCATTAGGTGAAGGCTGGCGAGCGTCCGAGCGGGGTAATTGCAGGGGCTGAGGGAGCGGGTGGGGGCTGGCGAGGAACCGGCGTCAGCACAACAGCCCCGTGGCGCGCAGGGAGGAGGCCATGGCTCGGCCACCACGGGCCACGTGCCCCCAGCGCGGCCAGCTCCTCCCCGCGCTCTCCGGCCCCCATAAAAGCGTGGTCCTGGGCAAGCGCTGGCATCCGCCGCTCCTGCCTGGCTCTGCTCGGGAAAAGGGTGGGTGGCGGGGCCTCGTCGGGCAGGGGCCGGTGTGGGGCTCCCTGGCCACGAGAGCTCTGCCGGAGGCGCTGTGGGCAGAGGGGCTCCGTGGGGGCAGGCGAGGGCCGCGGGCACGCAGGGAGCAGGCGTGGAGAGCCGGGGCGGGCTGAGGAGGGAGCCCCCTGGCTGGGGCACGGGCCCTGCTCTGCCAGGGCATCTCCTCACTCACAGCACCGGCCCTGGGGGCTTTGCATTGCAGGCTCAGCTCTCTCACACCAAGATGGCTTGCAACGACCTGTACCCGCCGAAAACCAGCGTCGCCGTCCCCCAGCCCATCGCTGAGAGCTGCAACGAGCTGTGCGCGCGGCAGTGCCCCGACTCGACGGCCTTCATCCAGCCGCCGCCCGTTGTCGTCACCTTCCCCGGCCCCATCCTCAGCTCCTTCCCCCAGCAAGCCGTGGTGGGCTCCTCCGGAGCACCCGCCTTTGGGGGCTCCCTGGGGCTGGGGGGCCTCTACGGCGCGGGGGCCACCCAGGGCTCGGGGGGCCTCTGCACCTTTGGCAGGCCCTACGCTTCTCCCGCCTGCAGCCCCTACCTCTTGCCGCGCTACAGCAAGAAGCTGTGGGACACCTGTGGGCCCTGCTAAAGCCACGCCCGTGCCACCTCTTCTCCTCCTCCTCCTTCCTCCTCCTCCTCTGCACAGACATGTGACTCCTCTGGTGCTGCCCCCCAGGGCCCTTTCTTGGCCCTGGGCCGGCCAGCGCCTGGCAGAAGCCTGAAGGAAGAACGCCTCTCTGGAAGCCCCAGGCACCACCGGCCTGCCTGGGCCTTGCTCGCGCCTCTGTGCTTGTGTCCTTTCCTGCCTTGACAATAAAGCAAGCCTGCATCCAATGCCTGCCTCTCCGCCTTTCCTTCCCAGGCCCCGCGGGGGCTCCAGGGCTCCCTCCGCCTGCACATGGCCCCTTCGCTCTCCCAGCCCCCCAAAGAGCCGGGGCGCCCTGGACAAAGCCCCTGGCAGCCCTGCCTCCCACACTGAGGGCTGCAGCCCATCTCCCAGGGCCCTGCCTGGAAGCAGCCTGCTCCCCGCCTCCAGCATGGCCGCCTCCAGACGCTCCACACAAGGTCCTGAAACAGAGGGGAACCCCGAGCGAGGAGCAGCAGCACGCCAACTGCCGCCTCCACGCAGCGCCACCTGAACGAAGCTTAAGCCTTGTCCAAACCACTTCCCTGCCCAGCCCGCTCCCGGGCTTACACACTCCCGTAGCTGAAGAAAGAGCTTCTCCCAAAGAGCCAAGCCGAACTTCTCCCAGGGCACCGTTCAGCTCTGAGCTTTTCCCTCACAGCCCAGCAGTTAGCAGAGCTTATCTTTAGCAGGCAATTTCTATACAATTAGCACGGCTTGCAGTCAAACCAAACTTCTAGGAACCAGCTCGGCTTCCTTATTATCTAGGATTCTTGCATTTCCTAGACGGTTCAGTCATGCGGACCCTCTGCCAAATCCTTACTAATCACCACCACACCAGCACCACAGGCTAGAGCCAGTCTTGACCGGAAAGAACTCACTCTACTCCAAGGAAGAAGACAACACCGCCCGCAGCCCTGAGCACCGAGGGAGCAGAGGCTTCTTCCTGCCAGCCAGCCAGCCAGCAGCAGCAGCAGCTCCAGCCTGAGTGCCACATGGGGCTTGCTGCCGCTTCGTTTTATAGCCAGTGTTCCCTGAGCTGTGCCACTTCCCTCTTCCTTAACGGGCGTCACCACACCCAAGGATCCAGCACGTGGGCTTTGTGCTAACACTGATGGGCTTAATCCCAGGGCCAGCAGGAGGCTTGCCTGGGAAGAGGTGTCACCTCAGCCTGGGGCCACAAAGGGGGAGACAGAAGGGGAGGGGCGACCCATGCTCAGCGCCCTTACGTCTTATGGCTGCTGCTAACCCTATTGCCAATGATCAGGAGCAGGGGGGAGCGCTCACGGCCCCAAGGCACGTTGCTGGCTCCTGCTCCAGTGGGCGGCCACCAGCCCCACGGCCATTTCTGCAAGGCTGTCCTCCAGCAAGGGACCGGCCATGCACTCACCGCGCGCAGCGCTCAGCCATCCCTGCTCTCCGGCCTCTTCCTCTGCGCTTCTTGCCCGAGACGGTGCCTCGCTTCTGCGGAGCAGCTCCACTTGCCAGAGCTGGTCGCGCTCCCGGGCGGAGAAGGCCAGGCAAAGCAGAACTGCCAGCACCTCTCCTGCTCTCTGCCCTAATGCCCTGGGCCTCCCAGCACCAGCGTGTGCCCTCCCCCGCAGCCTCCACTACGCCCCCTGCCCCCCAGGGCTGCTTTCCTGACTCGGAACACAGAGAGAGGAAGAGAGAGAGGAGTGGATGCAGGAAACCTTTATTGTGCCCGGCACGGCAGGAGAAGTGGACAGAGAGCTGGAGCAGGAGCCAGCGAGGCTGGCTGTGGCATGTTGGGGGGACAGAGGATCTTCTCCAGAGCGTGGCTTCTGGTTGCGCAAGCCCCGGCGGTGCGGCAGTGCAGCTCGGGAGGGCTTGGCCCATGGGCCCCACAGGCCTTGAAGGGTCCTGCTCTTGCTGCGGAGAGCAGGAGGGGGGAAGAGAGAGTGGGAGAGCAGAGGGCAGGCCGGGCGCAAGGCCCTGGCCGTGGAGGAAGGAGGAGTAGAATAGGGTGCGAGAGGCCGAAGGGGCCGGCACAGCCAGCTGCCCAGGCCTTGGCTGGGGCTGGAGATGCTCAGCGCTCCTCAGCGCCCCGTGCCCACGAGCTCAGCCATGCGTTGCGGCAGCTGGCAGGGGGTCTGGGGCAGGGCGTGGCTTTAGCAGGGCCCACAGGTGTCCCACAGCTTCTTGCTGTAGCGCGGCAAGAGGTAGGGGCTGCAGGCGGGAGAAGCGTAGGGCCTGCCAAAGGTGCAGAGGCCCCCCGAGCCCTGGGTGGCCCCCGCGCCGTAGAGGCCCCCCAGCCCCAGGGAGCCCCCAAAGGCGGGTGCTCCGGAGGAGCCCACCACGGCTTGCTGGGGGAAGGAGCTGAGGATGGGGCCGGGGAAGGTGACGACAACGGGCGGCGGCTGGATGAAGGCCGTCGAGTCGGGGCACTGCCGCGCGCACAGCTCGTTGCAGCTCTCAGCGATGGGCTGGGGGACGGCGACGCTGGTTTTCGGCGGGCACAGGTCGTAGCAAGCCATCTTGCGGGATTGGACGGTGCTCTGCAAGAGGGCACAGAGTGCGATGCGAGGGAGCCGTAGATGGCAGCTGCCCAGGCTGAGGCGCAGGGGCCAGGGGCAGGGGCCAGCGGCAGGAGGAGAAGCGCTCGCAGACTTACCCTGTTCCCCAAGGAGAAGGCGGTCAGAGCAGTGCTTGCGAGAGCCCCGCGCAGGCCGAGCTTTTATCCAGGCCCCGCCATTGCGCAGCGCCTGCTGGGCCAATGGGCAGAGGCGGCACTCCCTCCTGCCGAGGCCAGGCTGTCCTGCTCCTGCCCTCCCTGAGTCAGCATCCCCTGTCCGGACCAGCACAGGCCCCTTTGCTGGCTTCCCTCCCCTTTCCGCTTGGCGGGCCAAATGCGTGGTGCTGAGCAGGCAGTGCCCGAGAGGAGCGCCTTTGATTTGGCGTTTCGTCACCTCGCCCCTCTGGAGATAACAACTGCAGTGCGTACGTCATGGAGGCGCTGGCGTGTGGCTGCTCCTTGCCCAGCGCCACGACCCCGCTCTGCCCTGGGGCTCTCCACAGCGCGCACGCGGCCACCCCGAGACCAAGCCCCTGGGGAAGAGCTGCGGCACGCAGGGTGCTGGCAGCCCGCCTGTGTCACGCTGCATGCCCTCTTAGGCACGCAGGGGATGAGACGGCAGCGGGGCTAATTTGCCCATTAGGTGAAGGCTGGCGAGCGTCCGAGCGGGGTAATTGCAGGGGCTGAGGGAGCGGGTGGGGGCTGGCGAGGAACCGGCGTCAGCACAACAGCCCCGTGGCGCGCAGGGAGGAGGCCATGGCTCGGCCACCACGGGCCACGTGCCCCCAGCGCGGCCAGCTCCTCCCCGCGCTCTCCGGCCCCCATAAAAGCGTGGTCCTGGGCAAGCGCTGGCATCCGCCGCTCCTGCCTGGCTCTGCTCGGGAAAAGGGTGGGTGGCGGGGCCTCGTCGGGCAGGGGCCGGTGTGGGGCTCCCTGGCCACGAGAGCTCTGCCGGAGGCGCTGTGGGCAGAGGGGCTCCGTGGGGGCAGGCGAGGGCCGCGGGCACGCAGGGAGCAGGCGTGGAGAGCCGGGGCGGGCTGAGGAGGGAGCCCCCTGGCTGGGGCACGGGCCCTGCTCTGCCAGGGCATCTCCTCACTCACAGCACCGGCCCTGGGGGCTTTGCATTGCAGGCTCAGCTCTCTCACACCAAGATGGCTTGCAACGACCTGTACCCGCCGAAAACCAGCGTCGCCGTCCCCCAGCCCATCGCTGAGAGCTGCAACGAGCTGTGCGCGCGGCAGTGCCCCGACTCGACGGCCTTCATCCAGCCGCCGCCCGTTGTCGTCACCTTCCCCGGCCCCATCCTCAGCTCCTTCCCCCAGCAAGCCGTGGTGGGCTCCTCCGGAGCACCCGCCTTTGGGGGCTCCCTGGGGCTGGGGGGCCTCTACGGCGCGGGGGCCACCCAGGGCTCGGGGGGCCTCTGCACCTTTGGCAGGCCCTACGCTTCTCCCGCCTGCAGCCCCTACCTCTTGCCGCGCTACAGCAAGAAGCTGTGGGACACCTGTGGGCCCTGCTAAAGCCACGCCCGTGCCACCTCTTCTCCTCCTCCTCCTTCCTCCTCCTCCTCTGCACAGACATGTGACTCCTCTGGTGCTGCGCCCCAGGGCCCTTTCTTGGCCCTGGGCCGGCCAGCGCCTGGCAGAAGCCTGAAGGAAGAACGCCTCTCTGGAAGCCCCAGGCACCACCGGCCTGCCTGGGCCTTGCTCGCGCCTCTGTGCTTGTGTCCTTTCCTGCCTTGACAATAAAGCAAGCCTGCATCCAATGCCTGCCTCTCCGCCTTTCCTTCCCAGGCCCCGCGGGGGCTCCAGGGCTCCCTCCGCCTGCACATGGCCCCTTCGCTCTCCCAGCCCCCCAAAGAGCCGGGGCGCCCTGGACAAAGCCCCTGGCAGCCCTGCCTCCCACACTGAGGGCTGCAGCCCATCTCCCAGGGCCCTGCCTGGAAGCAGCCTGCTCCCCACCTCCAGCATGGCCGCCTCCAGACGCTCCACACAAGGTCCTGAAACAGAGGGGAACCCCGAGCGAGGAGCAGCAGCACGCCAACTGCCGCCTCCACGCAGCGCCACCTGAACGAAGCTTAAGCCTTGTCCAAACCACTTCCCTGCCCAGCCCGCTCCCGGGCTTACACACTCCCGTAGCTGAAGAAAGAGCTTCTCCCAAAGAGCCAAGCCGAACTTCTCCCAGGGCACCGTTCAGCTCTGAGCTTTTCCCTCACAGCCCAGCAGTTAGCAGAGCTTATCTTTAGCAGGCAATTTCTATACAATTAGCACGGCTTGCAGTCAAACCAAACTTCTAGGAACCAGCTCGGCTTCCTTATTATCTAGGATTCTTGCATTTCCTAGACGGTTCAGTCATGCGGACCCTCTGCCAAATCCTTACTAATCACCACCACACCAGCACCACAGGCTAGAGCCAGTCTTGACCGGAAAGAACTCACTCTACTCCAAGGAAGAAGACAACACCGCCCGCAGCCCTGAGCACCGAGGGAGCAGAGGCTTCTTCCTGCCAGCCAGCCAGCCAGCCAGCCAGCCAGCCAGCCAGCAGCAGCAGCAGCTCCAGCCTGAGTGTCACATGGGGCTTGCTGCCGCTTCGTTTTATAGCCAGTGTTCCCTGAGCTGTGCCACTTCCCTCTTCCTTAACGGGCGTCACCACACCCAAGGATCCAGCACGTGGGCTTTGTGCTAACACTGATGGGCTTAATCCCAGGGCCAGCAGGAGGCTTGCCTGGGAAGAGGTGTCACCTCAGCCTGGGGCCACAAAGGGGGAGACAGAAGGGGAGGGGCGACCCATGCTCAGCGCCCTTACGTCTTATGGCTGCTGCTAACCCTATTGCCAATGATCAGGAGCAGGGGGGAGCGCTCACGGCACCAAGGCACGTTGCTGGCTCCTGCTCCAGTGGGCGGCCACCAGCCCCACGGCCATTTCTGCAAGGCTGTCCTCCAGCAAGGGACCGGCCATGCACTCACCGCGCGCAGCGCTCAGCCATCCCTGCTCTCCGGCCTCTTCCTCTGCGCTTCTTGCCCGAGACGGTGCCTCGCTTCTGCGGAGCAGCTCCACTTGCCAGAGCTGGTCGCGCTCCCGGGCGGAGAAGGCCAGGCAAAGCAGAACTGCCAGCACCTCTCCTGCTCTCTGCCCTAATGCCCTGGGCCTCCCAGCACCAGCGTGTGCCCTCCCCCGCAGCCTCCACTACGCCCCCTGCCCCCCAGGGCTGCTTTCCTGACTCGGAACACAGAGAGAGGAAGAGAGAGAGGAGTGGATGCAGGAAACCTTTATTGTGCCCGGCACGGCAGGAGAAGTGGACAGAGAGCTGGAGCAGGAGCCAGCGAGGCTGGCTGTGGCATGTTGGGGGGACAGAGGATCTTCTCCAGAGCGTGGCTTCTGGTTGCGCAAGCCCCGGCGGTGCGGCAGTGCAGCTCGGGAGGGCTTGGCCCATGGGCCCCACAGGCCTTGAAGGGTCCTGCTCTTGCTGCGGAGAGCAGGAGGGGGGAAGAGAGAGTGGGAGAGCAGAGGGCAGGCCGGGCGCAAGGCCCTGGCCGTGGAGGAAGGAGGAGTAGAATAGGGTGCGAGAGGCCGAAGGGGCCGGCACAGCCAGCTGCCCAGGCCTTGGCTGGGGCTGGAGATGCTCAGCGCTCCTCAGCGCCCCGTGCCCACGAGCTCAGCCATGCGTTGCGGCAGCTGGCAGGGGGTCTGGGGCAGGGCGTGGCTTTAGCAGGGCCCACAGGTGTCCCACAGCTTCTTGCTGTAGCGCGGCAAGAGGTAGGGGCTGCAGGCGGGAGAAGCGTAGGGCCTGCCAAAGGTGCAGAGGCCCCCCGAGCCCTGGGTGGCCCCCGCGCCGTAGAGGCCCCCCAGCCCCAGGGAGCCCCCAAAGGCGGGTGCTCCGGAGGAGCCCACCACGGCTTGCTGGGGGAAGGAGCTGAGGATGGGGCCGGGGAAGGTGACGACAACGGGCGGCGGCTGGATAAAGGCCGTCGAGTCGGGGCACTGCCGCGCGCACAGCTCGTTGCAGCTCTCAGCGATGGGCTGGGGGACGGCGACGCTGGTTTTCGGCGGGCACAGGTCGTAGCAAGCCATCTTGCGGGATTGGACGGTGCTCTGCAAGAGGGCACAGAGTGCGATGCGAGGGAGCCGTAGATGGCAGCTGCCCAGGCTGAGGCGCAGGGGCCAGGGGCAGGGGCCAGCGGCAGGAGGAGAAGCGCTCGCAGACTTACCCTGTTCCCCAAGGAGAAGGCGGTCAGAGCAGTGCTTGCGAGAGCCCCGCGCAGGCCGAGCTTTTATCCAGGCCCCGCCATTGCGCAGCGCCTGCTGGGCCAATGGGCAGAGGCGGCACTCCCTCCTGCCGAGGCCAGGCTGTCCTGCTCCTGCCCTCCCTGAGTCAGCATCCCCTGTCCGGACCAGCACAGGCCCCTTTGCTGGCTTCCCTCCCCTTTCCGCTTGGCGGGCCAAATGCGTGGTGCTGAGCAGGCAGTGCCCGAGAGGAGCGCCTTTGATTTGGCGTTTCGTCACCTCGCCCCTCTGGAGATAACAACTGCAGTGCGTACGTCATGGAGGCGCTGGCGTGTGGCTGCTCCTTGCCCAGCGCCACGACCCCGCTCTGCCCTGGGGCTCTCCACAGCGCGCACGCGGCCACCCCGAGACCAAGCCCCTGGGGAAGAGCTGCGGCACGCAGGGTGCTGGCAGCCCGCCTGTGTCACGCTGCATGCCCTCTTAGGCACGCAGGGGATGAGACGGCAGCGGGGCTAATTTGCCCATTAGGTGAAGGCTGGCGAGCGTCCGAGCGGGGTAATTGCAGGGGCTGAGGGAGCGGGTGGGGGCTGGCGAGGAACCGGCGTCAGCACAACAGCCCCGTGGCGCGCAGGGAGGAGGCCATGGCTCGGCCACCACGGGCCACGTGCCCCCAGCGCGGCCAGCTCCTCCCCGCGCTCTCCGGCCCCCATAAAAGCGTGGTCCTGGGCAAGCGCTGGCATCCGCCGCTCCTGCCTGGCTCTGCTCGGGAAAAGGGTGGGTGGCGGGGCCTCGTCGGGCAGGGGCCGGTGTGGGGCTCCCTGGCCACGAGAGCTCTGCCGGAGGCGCTGTGGGCAGAGGGGCTCCGTGGGGGCAGGCAAGGGCCGCGGGCACGCAGGGAGCAGGTGTGGAGAGCCGGGGCGGGCTGAGGAGGGAGCCCCCTGGCTGGGGCACGGGCCCTGCTCTGCCAGGGCATCTCCTCACTCACAGCACCGGCCCTGGGGGCTTTGCATTGCAGGCTCAGCTCTCTCACACCAAGATGGCTTGCAACGACCTGTACCCGCCGAAAACCAGCGTCGCCGTCCCCCAGCCCATCGCTGAGAGCTGCAACGAGCTGTGCGCGCGGCAGTGCCCCGACTCGACGGCCTTCATCCAGCCGCCGCCCGTTGTCGTCACCTTCCCCGGCCCCATCCTCAGCTCCTTCCCCCAGCAAGCCGTGGTGGGCTCCTCCGGAGCACCCGCCTTTGGGGGCTCCCTGGGGCTGGGGGGCCTCTACGGCGTGGGGGCCACCCAGGGCTCGGGGGGCCTCTGCACCTTTGGCAGGCCCTACGCTTCTCCCGCCTGCAGCCCCTACCTCTTGCCGCGCTACAGCAAGAAGCTGTGGGACACCTGTGGGCCCTGCTAAAGCCACGCCCGTGCCACCTCTTCTCCTCCTCCTCCTTCCTCCTCCTCCTCCTCTGCACAGACATGTGACTCCTCTGGTGCTGCCCCCCAGGGCCCCTTCTTGGCCCTGGGCCGGCCAGCGCCTGGCAGAAGCCTGAAGGAAGAACGCCTCTCTGGAAGCCCCAGGCACCACCGGCCTGCCTGGGCCTTGCTCGCGCCTCTGTGCTTGTGTCCTTTCCTGCCTTGACAATAAAGCAAGCCTGCATCCAATGCCTGCCTCTCCGCCTTTCCTTCCCAGGCCCCGCGGGGGCTCCAGGGCTCCCTCCGCCTGCACATGGCCCCTTCGCTCTCCCAGCCCCCCAAAGAGCCGGGGCGCCCTGGACAAAGCCCCTGGCAGCCCTGCCTCCCACACTGAGGGCTGCAGCCCATCTCCCAGGGCCCTGCCTGGAAGCAGCCTGCTCCCCGCCTCCAGCATGGCCGCCTCCAGACGCTCCACACAAGGTCCTGAAACAGAGGGGAACCCCGAGCGAGGAGCAGCAGCACGCCAACTGCCGCCTCCACGCAGCGCCACCTGAACGAAGCTTAAGCCTTGTCCAAACCACTTCCCTGCCCAGCCCGCTCCCGGGCTTACACACTCCCGTAGCTGAAGAAAGAGCTTCTCCCAAAGAGCCAAGCCGAACTTCTCCCAGGGCACCGTTCAGCTCTGAGCTTTTCCCTCACAGCCCAGCAGTTAGCAGAGCTTATCTTTAGCAGGCAATTTCTATACAATTAGCACGGCTTGCAGTCAAACCAAACTTCTAGGAACCAGCTCGGCTTCCTTATTATCTAGGATTCTTGCATTTCCTAGACGGTTCAGTCATGCGGACCCTCTGCCAAATCCTTACTAATCACCACCACACCAGCACCACAGGCTAGAGCCAGTCTTGACCGGAAAGAACTCACTCTACTCCAAGGAAGAAGACAACACCGCCCGCAGCCCTGAGCACCGAGGGAGCAGAGGCTTCTTCCTGCCAGCCAGCCAGCCAGCCAGCCAGCCAGCCAGCAGCAGCAGCAGCTCCAGCCTGAGTGCCACATGGGGCTTGCTGCCGCTTCGTTTTATAGCCAGTGTTCCCTGAGCTGTGCCACTTCCCTCTTCCTTAACGGGCGTCACCACACCCAAGGATCCAGCACGTGGGCTTTGTGCTAACACTGATGGGCTTAATCCCAGGGCCAGCAGGAGGCTTGCCTGGGAAGAGGTGTCACCTCAGCCTGGGGCCACAAAGGGGGAGACAGAAGGGGAGGGGCGACCCATGCTCAGCGCCCTTACGTCTTATGGCTGCTGCTAACCCTATTGCCAATGATCAGGAGCAGGGGGGAGCGCTCACGGCCCCAAGGCACGTTGCTGGCTCCTGCTCCAGTGGGCGGCCACCAGCCCCACGGCCATTTCTGCAAGGCTGTCCTCCAGCAAGGGACCGGCCATGCACTCACCGCGCGCAGCGCTCAGCCATCCCTGCTCTCCGGCCTCTTCCTCTGCGCTTCTTGCCCGAGACGGTGCCTCGCTTCTGCGGAGCAGCTCCACTTGCCAGAGCTGGTCGCGCTCCCGGGCGGAGAAGGCCAGGCAAAGCAGAACTGCCAGCACCTCTCCTGCTCTCTGCCCTAATGCCCTGGGCCTCCCAGCACCAGCGTGTGCCCTCCCCCGCAGCCTCCACTACGCCCCCTGCCCCCCAGGGCTGCTTTCCTGACTCGGAACACAGAGAGAGGAAGAGAGAGAGGAGTGGATGCAGGAAACCTTTATTGTGCCCGGCACGGCAGGAGAAGTGGACAGAGAGCTGGAGCAGGAGCCAGCGAGGCTGGCTGTGGCATGTTGGGGGGACAGAGGATCTTCTCCAGAGCGTGGCTTCTGGTTGCGCAAGCCCCGGCGGTGCGGCAGTGCAGCTCGGGAGGGCTTGGCCCATGGGCCCCACAGGCCTTGAAGGGTCCTGCTCTTGCTGCGGAGAGCAGGAGGGGGGAAGAGAGAGTGGGAGAGCAGAGGGCAGGCCGGGCGCAAGGCCCTGGCCGTGGAGGAAGGAGGAGTAGAATAGGGTGCGAGAGGCCGAAGGGGCCGGCACAGCCAGCTGCCCAGGCCTTGGCTGGGGCTGGAGATGCTCAGCGCTCCTCAGCGCCCCGTGCCCACGAGCTCAGCCATGCGTTGCGGCAGCTGGCAGGGGGTCTGGGGCAGGGCGTGGCTTTAGCAGGGCCCACAGGTGTCCCACAGCTTCTTGCTGTAGCGCGGCAAGAGGTAGGGGCTGCAGGCGGGAGAAGCGTAGGGCCTGCCAAAGGTGCAGAGGCCCCCCGAGCCCTGGGTGGCCCCCGCGCCGTAGAGGCCCCCCAGCCCCAGGGAGCCCCCAAAGGCGGGTGCTCCGGAGGAGCCCACCACGGCTTGCTGGGGGAAGGAGCTGAGGATGGGGCCGGGGAAGGTGACGACAACGGGCGGCGGCTGGATGAAGGCCGTCGAGTCGGGGCACTGCCGCGCGCACAGCTCGTTGCAGCTCTCAGCGATGGGCTGGGGGACGGCGACGCTGGTTTTCGGCGGGCACAGGTCGTAGCAAGCCATCTTGCGGGATTGGACGGTGCTCTGCAAGAGGGCACAGAGTGCGATGCGAGGGAGCCGTAGATGGCAGCTGCCCAGGCTGAGGCGCAGGGGCCAGGGGCAGGGGCCAGCGGCAGGAGGAGAAGCGCTCGCAGACTTACCCTGTTCCCCAAGGAGAAGGCGGTCAGAGCAGTGCTTGCGAGAGCCCCGCGCAGGCCGAGCTTTTATCCAGGCCCCGCCATTGCGCAGCGCCTGCTGGGCCAATGGGCAGAGGCGGCACTCCCTCCTGCCGAGGCCAGGCTGTCCTGCTCCTGCCCTCCCTGAGTCAGCATCCCCTGTCCGGACCAGCACAGGCCCCTTTGCTGGCTTCCCTCCCCTTTCCGCTTGGCGGGCCAAATGCGTGGTGCTGAGCAGGCAGTGCCCGAGAGGAGCGCCTTTGATTTGGCGTTTCGTCACCTCGCCCCTCTGGAGATAACAACTGCAGTGCGTACGTCATGGAGGCGCTGGCGTGTGGCTGCTCCTTGCCCAGCGCCACGACCCCGCTCTGCCCTGGGGCTCTCCACAGCGCGCACGCGGCCACCCCGAGACCAAGCCCCTGGGGAAGAGCTGCGGCACGCAGGGTGCTGGCAGCCCGCCTGTGTCACGCTGCATGCCCTCTTAGGCACGCAGGGGATGAGACGGCAGCGGGGCTAATTTGCCCATTAGGTGAAGGCTGGCGAGCGTCCGAGCGGGGTAATTGCAGGGGCTGAGGGAGCGGGTGGGGGCTGGCGAGGAACCGGCGTCAGCACAACAGCCCCGTGGCGCGCAGGGAGGAGGCCATGGCTCGGCCACCACGGGCCACGTGCCCCCAGCGCGGCCAGCTCCTCCCCGCGCTCTCCGGCCCCCATAAAAGCGTGGTCCTGGGCAAGCGCTGGCATCCGCCGCTCCTGCCTGGCTCTGCTCGGGAAAAGGGTGGGTGGCGGGGCCTCGTCGGGCAGGGGCCGGTGTGGGGCTCCCTGGCCACGAGAGCTCTGCCGGAGGCGCTGTGGGCAGAGGGGCTCCGTGGGGGCAGGCGAGGGCCGCGGGCACGCAGGGAGCAGGCGTGGAGAGCCGGGGCGGGCTGAGGAGGGAGCCCCCTGGCTGGGGCACGGGCCCTGCTCTGCCAGGGCATCTCCTCACTCACAGCACCGGCCCTGGGGGCTTTGCATTGCAGGCTCAGCTCTCTCACACCAAGATGGCTTGCAACGACCTGTACCCGCCGAAAACCAGCGTCGCCGTCCCCCAGCCCATCGCTGAGAGCTGCAACGAGCTGTGCGCGCGGCAGTGCCCCGACTCGACGGCCTTCATCCAGCCGCCGCCCGTTGTCGTCACCTTCCCCGGCCCCATCCTCAGCTCCTTCCCCCAGCAAGCCGTGGTGGGCTCCTCCGGAGCACCCGCCTTTGGGGGCTCCCTGGGGCTGGGGGGCCTCTACGGCGCGGGGGCCACCCAGGGCTCGGGGGGCCTCTGCACCTTTGGCAGGCCCTACGCTTCTCCCGCCTGCAGCCCCTACCTCTTGCCGCGCTACAGCAAGAAGCTGTGGGACACCTGTGGGCCCTGCTAAAGCCACGCCCGTGACACCTCTTCTCCTCCTCCTCCTTCCTCCTCCTCCTCTGCACAGACATGTGACTCCTCTGGTGCTGCCCCCCAGGGCCCTTTCTTGGCCCTGGGCCGGCCAGCGCCTGGCAGAAGCCTGAAGGAAGAACGCCTCTCTGGAAGCCCCAGGCACCACCGGCCTGCCTGGGCCTTGCTCGCGCCTCTGTGCTTGTGTCCTTTCCTGCCTTGACAATAAAGCAAGCCTGCATCCAATGCCTGCCTCTCCGCCTTTCCTTCCCAGGCCCCGCGGGGGCTCCAGGGCTCCCTCCGCCTGCACATGGCCCCTTCGCTCTCCCAGCCCCCCAAAGAGCCGGGGCGCCCTGGACAAAGCCCCTGGCAGCCCTGCCTCCCACACTGAGGGCTGCAGCCCATCTCCCAGGGCCCTGCCTGGAAACAGCCTGCTCCCCGCCTCCAGCATGGCCGCCTCCAGACGCTCCACACAAGGTCCTGAAACAGAGGGGAACCCCGAGCGAGGAGCAGCAGCACGCCAACTGCCGCCTCCACGCAGCACCACCTGAACGAAGCTTAAGCCTTGTCCAAACCACTTCCCTGCCCAGCCCGCTCCCGGGCTTACACACTCCCGTAGCTGAAGAAAGAGCTTCTCCCAAAGAGCCAAGCCGAACTTCTCCCAGGGCACCGTTCAGCTCTGAGCTTTTCCCTCACAGCCCAGCAGTTAGCAGAGCTTATCTTTAGCAGGCAATTTCTATACAATTAGCACGGCTTGCAGTCAAACCAAACTTCTAGGAACCAGCTCGGCTTCCTTATTATCTAGGATTCTTGCATTTCCTAGACGGTTCAGTCATGCGGACCCTCTGCCAAATCCTTACTAATCACCACCACACCAGCACCACAGGCTAGAGCCAGTCTTGACCGGAAAGAACTCACTCTACTCCAAGGAAGAAGACAACACCGCCCGCAGCCCTGAGCACCGAGGGAGCAGAGGCTTCTTCCTGCCAGCCAGCCAGCCAGCCAGCCAGCCAGCCAGCCAGCAGCAGCAGCAGCTCCAGCCTGAGTGCCACATGGGGCTTGCTGCCGCTTCGTTTTATAGCCAGTGTTCCCTGAGCTGTGCCACTTCCCTCTTCCTTAACGGGCGTCACCACACCCAAGGATCCAGCACGTGGGCTTTGTGCTAACACTGATGGGCTTAATCCCAGGGCCAGCAGGAGGCTTGCCTGGGAAGAGGTGTCACCTCAGCCTGGGGCCACAAAGGGGGAGACAGAAGGGGAGGGGCGACCCATGCTCAGCGCCCTTACGTCTTATGGCTGCTGCTAACCCTATTGCCAATGATCAGGAGCAGGGGGGAGCGCTCACGGCACCAAGGCACGTTGCTGGCTCCTGCTCCAGTGGGCGGCCACCAGCCCCACGGCCATTTCTGCAAGGCTGTCCTCCAGCAAGGGACCGGCCATGCACTCACCGCGCGCAGCGCTCAGCCATCCCTGCTCTCCGGCCTCTTCCTCTGCGCTTCTTGCCCGAGACGGTGCCTCGCTTCTGCGGAGCAGCTCCACTTGCCAGAGCTGGTTGCGCTCCCGGGCGGAGAAGGCCAGGCAAAGCAGAACTGCCAGCACCTCTCCTGCTCTCTGCCCTAATGCCCTGGGCCTCCCAGCACCAGCGTGTGCCCTCCCCCGCAGCCTCCACTACGCCCCCTGCCCCCCAGGGCTGCTTTCCTGACTCGGAACACAGAGAGAGGAAGAGAGAGAGGAGTGGATGCAGGAAACCTTTATTGTGCCCGGCACGGCAGGAGAAGTGGACAGAGAGCTGGAGCAGGAGCCAGCGAGGCTGGCTGTGGCATGTTGGGGGGACAGAGGATCTTCTCCAGAGCGTGGCTTCTGGTTGCGCAAGCCCCGGCGGTGCGGCAGTGCAGCTCGGGAGGGCTTGGCCCATGGGCCCCACAGGCCTTGAAGGGTCCTGCTCTTGCTGCGGAGAGCAGGAGGGGGGAAGAGAGAGTGGGAGAGCAGAGGGCAGGCCGGGCGCAAGGCCCTGGCCGTGGAGGAAGGAGGAGTAGAATAGGGTGCGAGAGGCCGAAGGGGCCGGCACAGCCAGCTGCCCAGGCCTTGGCTGGGGCTGGAGATGCTCAGCGCTCCTCAGCGCCCCGTGCCCACGAGCTCAGCCATGCGTTGCGGCAGCTGGCAGGGGGTCTGGGGCAGGGCGTGGCTTTAGCAGGGCCCACAGGTGTCCCACAGCTTCTTGCTGTAGCGCGGCAAGAGGTAGGGGCTGCAGGCGGGAGAAGCGTAGGGCCTGCCAAAGGTGCAGAGGCCCCCCGAGCCCTGGGTGGCCCCCGCGCCGTAGAGGCCCCCCAGCCCCAGGGAGCCCCCAAAGGCGGGTGCTCCGGAGGAGCCCACCACGGCTTGCTGGGGGAAGGAGCTGAGGATGGGGCCGGGGAAGGTGACGACAACGGGCGGCGGCTGGATGAAGGCCGTCGAGTCGGGGCACTGCCGCGCGCACAGCTCGTTGCAGCTCTCAGCGATGGGCTGGGGGACGGCGACGCTGGTTTTCGGCGGGCACAGGTCGTAGCAAGCCATCTTGCGGGATTGGACGGTGCTCTGCAAGAGGGCACAGAGTGCGATGCGAGGGAGCCGTAGATGGCAGCTGCCCAGGCTGAGGCGCAGGGGCCAGGGGCAGGGGCCAGCGGCAGGAGGAGAAGCGCTCGCAGACTTACCCTGTTCCCCAAGGAGAAGGCGGTCAGAGCAGTGCTTGCGAGAGCCCCGCGCAGGCCGAGCTTTTATCCAGGCCCCGCCATTGCGCAGCGCCTGCTGGGCCAATGGGCAGAGGCGGCACTCCCTCCTGCCGAGGCCAGGCTGTCCTGCTCCTGCCCTCCCTGAGTCAGCATCCCCTGTCCGGACCAGCACAGGCCCCTTTGCTGGCTTCCCTCCCCTTTCCGCTTGGCGGGCCAAATGCGTGGTGCTGAGCAGGCAGTGCCCGAGAGGAGCGCCTTTGATTTGGCATTTCGTCACCTCGCCCCTCTGGAGATAACAACTGCAGTGCGTACGTCATGGAGGCGCTGGCGTGTGGCTGCTCCTTGCCCAGCGCCACGACCCCGCTCTGCCCTGGGGCTCTCCACAGCGCGCACGCGGCCACCCCGAGACCAAGCCCCTGGGGAAGAGCTGCGGCACGCAGGGTGCTGGCAGCCCGCCTGTGTCACGCTGCATGCCCTCTTAGGCACGCAGGGGATGAGACGGCAGCGGGGCTAATTTGCCCATTAGGTGAAGGCTGGCGAGCGTCCGAGCGGGGTAATTGCAGGGGCTGAGGGAGCGGGTGGGGGCTGGCGAGGAACCGGCGTCAGCACAACAGCCCCGTGGCGCGCAGGGAGGAGGCCATGGCTCGGCCACCACGGGCCACGTGCCCCCAGCGCGGCCAGCTCCTCCCCGCGCTCTCCGGCCCCCATAAAAGCGTGGTCCTGGGCAAGCGCTGGCATCCGCCGCTCCTGCCTGGCTCTGCTCGGGAAAAGGGTGGGTGGCGGGGCCTCGTCGGGCAGGGGCCGGTGTGGGGCTCCCTGGCCACGAGAGCTCTGCCGGAGGCGCTGTGGGCAGAGGGGCTCCGTGGGGGCAGGCGAGGGCCGCGGGCACGCAGGGAGCAGGCGTGGAGAGCCGGGGCGGGCTGAGGAGGGAGCCCCCTGGCTGGGGCACGGGCCCTGCTCTGCCAGGGCATCTCCTCACTCACAGCACCGGCCCTGGGGGCTTTGCATTGCAGGCTCAGCTCTCTCACACCAAGATGGCTTGCAACGACCTGTACCCGCCGAAAACCAGCGTCGCCGTCCCCCAGCCCATCGCTGAGAGCTGCAACGAGCTGTGCGCGCGGCAGTGCCCCGACTCGACGGCCTTCATCCAGCCGCCGCCCGTTGTCGTCACCTTCCCCGGCCCCATCCTCAGCTCCTTCCCCCAGCAAGCCGTGGTGGGCTCCTCCGGAGCACCCGCCTTTGGGGGCTCCCTGGGGCTGGGGGGCCTCTACGGCGCGGGGGCCACCCAGGGCTCGGGGGGCCTCTGCACCTTTGGCAGGCCCTACGCTTCTCCCGCCTGCAGCCCCTACCTCTTGCCGCGCTACAGCAAGAAGCTGTGGGACACCTGTGGGCCCTGCTAAAGCCACGCCCGTGCCACCTCTTCTCCTCCTCCTCCTTCCTCCTCCTCCTCCTCTGCACAGACATGTGACTCCTCTGGTGCTGCCCCCCAGGGCCCCTTCTTGGCCCTGGGCCGGCCAGCGCCTGGCAGAAGCCTGAAGGAAGAACGCCTCTCTGGAAGCCCCAGGCACCACCGGCCTGCCTGGGCCTTGCTCGCGCCTCTGTGCTTGTGTCCTTTCCTGCCTTGACAATAAAGCAAGCCTGCATCCAATGCCTGCCTCTCCGCCTTTCCTTCCCAGGCCCCGCGGGGGCTCCAGGGCTCCCTCCGCCTGCACATGGCCCCTTCGCTCTCCCAGCCCCCCAAAGAGCCGGGGCGCCCTGGACAAAGCCCCTGGCAGCCCTGCCTCCCACACTGAGGGCTGCAGCCCATCTCCCAGGGCCCTGCCTGGAAGCAGCCTGCTCCCCGCCTCCAGCATGGCCGCCTCCAGACGCTCCACACAAGGTCCTGAAACAGAGGGGAACCCCGAGCGAGGAGCAGCAGCACGCCAACTGCCGCCTCCACGCAGCGCCACCTGAACGAAGCTTAAGCCTTGTCCAAACCACTTCCCTGCCCAGCCCGCTCCCGGGCTTACACACTCCCGTAGCTGAAGAAAGAGCTTCTCCCAAAGAGCCAAGCCGAACTTCTCCCAGGGCACCGTTCAGCTCTGAGCTTTTCCCTCACAGCCCAGCAGTTAGCAGAGCTTATCTTTAGCAGGCAATTTCTATACAATTAGCACGGCTTGCAGTCAAACCAAACTTCTAGGAACCAGCTCGGCTTCCTTATTATCTAGGATTCTTGCATTTCCTAGACGGTTCAGTCATGCGGACCCTCTGCCAAATCCTTACTAATCACCACCACACCAGCACCACAGGCTAGAGCCAGTCTTGACCGGAAAGAACTCACTCTACTCCAAGGAAGAAGACAACACCGCCCGCAGCCCTGAGCACCGAGGGAGCAGAGGCTTCTTCCTGCCAGCCAGCCAGCCAGCCAGCCAGCCAGCCAGCCAGCAGCAGCAGCAGCTCCAGCCTGAGTGCCACATGGGGCTTGCTGCCGCTTCGTTTTATAGCCAGTGTTCCCTGAGCTGTGCCACTTCCCTCTTCCTTAACGGGCGTCACCACACCCAAGGATCCAGCACGTGGGCTTTGTGCTAACACTGATGGGCTTAATCCCAGGGCCAGCAGGAGGCTTGCCTGGGAAGAGGTGTCACCTCAGCCTGGGGCCACAAAGGGGGAGACAGAAGGGGAGGGGCGACCCATGCTCAGCGCCCTTACGTCTTATGGCTGCTGCTAACCCTATTGCCAATGATCAGGAGCAGGGGGGAGCGCTCACGGCACCAAGGCACGTTGCTGGCTCCTGCTCCAGTGGGCGGCCACCAGCCCCACGGCCATTTCTGCAAGGCTGTCCTCCAGCAAGGGACCGGCCATGCACTCACCGCGCACAGCGCTCAGCCATCCCTGCTCTCCGGCCTCTTCCTCTGCGCTTCTTGCCCGAGACGGTGCCTCGCTTCTGCGGAGCAGCTCCACTTGCCAGAGCTGGTCGCGCTCCCGGGCGGAGAAGGCCAGGCAAAGCAGAACTGCCAGCACCTCTCCTGCTCTCTGCCCTAATGCCCTGGGCCTCCCAGCACCAGCGTGTGCCCTCCCCCGCAGCCTCCACTACGCCCCCTGCCCCCCAGGGCTGCTTTCCTGACTCGGAACACAGAGAGAGGAAGAGAGAGAGGAGTGGATGCAGGAAACCTTTATTGTACCCGGCACGGCAGGAGAAGTGGACAGAGAGCTGGAGCAGGAGCCAGCGAGGCTGGCTGTGGCATGTTGGGGGGACAGAGGATCTTCTCCAGAGCGTGGCTTCTGGTTGCACAAGCCCCGGCGGTGCGGCAGTGCAGCTCGGGAGGGCTTGGCCCATGGGCCCCACAGGCCTTGAAGGGTCCTGCTCTTGCTGCGGAGAGCAGGAGGGGGGAAGAGAGAGTGGGAGAGCAGAGGGCAGGCCGGGCGCAAGGCCCTGGCCGTGGAGGAAGGAGGAGTAGAATAGGGTGCGAGAGGCCGAAGGGGCCGGCACAGCCAGCTGCCCAGGCCTTGGCTGGGGCTGGAGATGCTCAGCGCTCCTCAGCGCCCCATGCCCACGAGCTCAGCCATGCGTTGCGGCAGCTGGCAGGGGGTCTGGGGCAGGGCGTGGCTTTAGCAGGGCCCACAGGTGTCCCACAGCTTCTTGCTGTAGCGCGGCAAGAGGTAGGGGCTGCAGGCGGGAGAAGCGTAGGGCCTGCCAAAGGTGCAGAGGCCCCCCGAGCCCTGGGTGGCCCCCGCGCCGTAGAGGCCCCCCAGCCCCAGGGAGCCCCCAAAGGCGGGTGCTCCGGAGGAGCCCACCACGGCTTGCTGGGGGAAGGAGCTGAGGATGGGGCCGGGGAAGGTGACGACAACGGGGGGCGGCTGGATGAAGGCCGTCGAGTCGGGGCACTGCCGCGCGCACAGCTCGTTGCAGCTCTCAGCGATGGGCTGGGGGACGGCGACGCTGGTTTTCGGCGGGCACAGGTCGTAGCAAGCCATCTTGCGGGATTGGACGGTGCTCTGCAAGAGGGCACAGAGTGCGATGCGAGGGAGCCGTAGATGGCAGCTGCCCAGGCTGAGGCGCAGGGGCCAGGGGCAGGGGCCAGCGGCAGGAGGAGAAGCGCTCGCAGACTTACCCTGTTCCCCAAGGAGAAGGCGGTCAGAGCAGTGCTTGCGAGAGCCCCGCGCAGGCCGAGCTTTTATCCAGGCCCCGCCATTGCGCAGCGCCTGCTGGGCCAATGGGCAGAGGCGGCACTCCCTCCTGCCGAGGCCAGGCTGTCCTGCTCCTGCCCTCCCTGAGTCAGCATCCCCTGTCCGGACCAGCACAGGCCCCTTTGCTGGCTTCCCTCCCCTTTCCGCTTGGCGGGCCAAATGCGTGGTGCTGAGCAGGCAGTGCCCGAGAGGAGCGCCTTTGATTTGGCGTTTCGTCACCTCGCCCCTCTGGAGATAACAACTGCAGTGCGTACGTCATGGAGGCGCTGGCGTGTGGCTGCTCCTTGCCCAGCGCCACGACCCCGCTCTGCCCTGGGGCTCTCCACAGCGCGCACGCGGCCACCCCGAGACCAAGCCCCTGGGGAAGAGCTGCGGCACGCAGGGTGCTGGCAGCCCGCCTGTGTCACGCTGCATGCGCTCTTAGGCACGCAGGGGATGAGACGGCAGCGGGGCTAATTTGCCCATTAGGTGAAGGCTGGCGAGCGTCCGAGCGGGGTAATTGCAGGGGCTGAGGGAGCGGGTGGGGGCTGGCGAGGAACCGGCGTCAGCACAACAGCCCCGTGGTGCGCAGGGAGGAGGCCATGGCTCGGCCACCACGGGCCACGTGCCCCCAGCGCGGCCAGCTCCTCCCCGCGCTCTCCGGCCCCCATAAAAGCGTGGTCCTGGGCAAGCGCTGGCATCCGCCGCTCCTGCCTGGCTCTGCTCGGGAAAAGGGTGGGTGGCGGGGCCTCGTCGGGCAGGGGCCGGTGTGGGGCTCCCTGGCCACGAGAGCTCTGCCGGAGGCGCTGTGGGCAGAGGGGCTCCGTGGGGGCAGGCGAGGGCCGCGGGCACGCAGGGAGCAGGCGTGGAGAGCCGGGGCGGGCTGAGGAGGGAGCCCCCTGGCTGGGGCACGGGCCCTGCTCTGCCAGGGCATCTCCTCACTCACAGCACCGGCCCTGGGGGCTTTGCATTGCAGGCTCAGCTCTCTCACACCAAGATGGCTTGCAACGACCTGTACCCGCCGAAAACCAGCGTCGCCGTCCCCCAGCCCATCGCTGAGAGCTGCAACGAGCTGTGCGCGCGGCAGTGCCCCGACTCGACGGCCTTCATCCAGCCGCCGCCCGTTGTCGTCACCTTCCCCGGCCCCATCCTCAGCTCCTTCCCCCAGCAAGCCGTGGTGGGCTCCTCCGGAGCACCCGCCTTTGGGGGCTCCCTGGGGCTGGGGGGCCTCTACGGCGCGGGGGCCACCCAGGGCTCGGGGGGCCTCTGCACCTTTGGCAGGCCCTACGCTTCTCCCGCCTGCAGCCCCTACCTCTTGCCGCGCTACAGCAAGAAGCTGTGGGACACCTGTGGGCCCTGCTAAAGCCACGCCCGTGCCACCTCTTCTCCTCCTCCTCCTTCCTCCTCCTCCTCCTCTGCACAGACATGTGACTCCTCTGGTGCTGCCCCCCAGGGCCCCTTCTTGGCCCTGGGCCGGCCAGCGCCTGGCAGAAGCCTGAAGGAAGAACGCCTCTCTGGAAGCCCCAGGCACCACCGGCCTGCCTGGGCCTTGCTCGCGCCTCTGTGCTTGTGTCCTTTCCTGCCTTGACAATAAAGCAAGCCTGCATCCAATGCCTGCCTCTCCGCCTTTCCTTCCCAGGCCCCGCGGGGGCTCCAGGGCTCCCTCCGCCTGCACATGGCCCCTTCGCTCTCCCAGCCCCCCAAAGAGCCGGGGCGCCCTGGACAAAGCCCCTGGCAGCCCTGCCTCCCACACTGAGGGCTGCAGCCCATCTCCCAGGGCCCTGCCTGGAAGCAGCCTGCTCCCCGCCTCCAGCATGGCCGCCTCCAGACGCTCCACACAAGGTCCTGAAACAGAGGGGAACCCCGAGCGAGGAGCAGCAGCACGCCAACTGCCGCCTCCACGCAGCGCCACCTGAACGAAGCTTAAGCCTTGTCCAAACCACTTCCCTGCCCAGCCCGCTCCCGGGCTTACACACTCCCGTAGCTGAAGAAAGAGCTTCTCCCAAAGAGCCAAGCCGAACTTCTCCCAGGGCACCGTTCAGCTCTGAGCTTTTCCCTCACAGCCCAGCAGTTAGCAGAGCTTATCTTTAGCAGGCAATTTCTATACAATTAGCACGGCTTGCAGTCAAACCAAACTTCTAGGAACCAGCTCGGCTTCCTTATTATCTAGGATTCTTGCATTTCCTAGACGGTTCAGTCATGCGGACCCTCTGCCAAATCCTTACTAATCACCACCACACCAGCACCACAGGCTAGAGCCAGTCTTGACCGGAAAGAACTCACTCTACTCCAAGGAAGAAGACAACACCGCCCGCAGCCCTGAGCACCGAGGGAGCAGAGGCTTCTTCCTGCCAGCCAGCCAGCCAGCCAGCCAGCCAGCCAGCAGCAGCAGCAGCTCCAGCCTGAGTGCCACATGGGGCTTGCTGCCGCTTCGTTTTATAGCCAGTGTTCCCTGAGCTGTGCCACTTCCCTCTTCCTTAACGGGCGTCACCACACCCAAGGATCCAGCACGTGGGCTTTGTGCTAACACTGATGGGCTTAATCCCAGGGCCAGCAGGAGGCTTGCCTGGGAAGAGGTGTCACCTCAGCCTGGGGCCACAAAGGGGGAGACAGAAGGGGAGGGGCGACCCATGCTCAGCGCCCTTACGTCTTATGGCTGCTGCTAACCCTATTGCCAATGATCAGGAGCAGGGGGGAGCGCTCACGGCCCCAAGGCACGTTGCTGGCTCCTGCTCCAGTGGGCGGCCACCAGCCCCACGGCCATTTCTGCAAGGCTGTCCTCCAGCAAGGGACCGGCCATGCACTCACCGCGCGCAGCGCTCAGCCATCCCTGCTCTCCGGCCTCTTCCTCTGCGCTTCTTGCCCGAGACGGTGCCTCGCTTCTGCGGAGCAGCTCCACTTGCCAGAGCTGGTCGCGCTCCCGGGCGGAGAAGGCCAGGCAAAGCAGAACTGCCAGCACCTCTCCTGCTCTCTGCCCTAATGCCCTGGGCCTCCCAGCACCAGCGTGTGCCCTCCCCCGCAGCCTCCACTACGCCCCCTGCCCCCCAGGGCTGCTTTCCTGACTCGGAACACAGAGAGAGGAAGAGAGAGAGGAGTGGATGCAGGAAACCTTTATTGTACCCGGCACGGCAGGAGAAGTGGACAGAGAGCTGGAGCAGGAGCCAGCGAGGCTGGCTGTGGCATGTTGGGGGGACAGAGGATCTTCTCCAGAGCGTGGCTTCTGGTTGCGCAAGCCCCGGCGGTGCGGCAGTGCAGCTCGGGAGGGCTTGGCCCATGGGCCCCACAGGCCTTGAAGGGTCCTGCTCTTGCTGCGGAGAGCAGGAGGGGGGAAGAGAGAGTGGGAGAGCAGAGGGCAGGCCGGGCGCAAGGCCCTGGCCGTGGAGGAAGGAGGAGTAGAATAGGGTGCGAGAGGCCGAAGGGGCCGGCACAGCCAGCTGCCCAGGCCTTGGCTGGGGCTGGAGATGCTCAGCGCTCCTCAGCGCCCCGTGCCCACGAGCTCAGCCATGCGTTGCGGCAGCTGGCAGGGGGTCTGGGGCAGGGCGTGGCTTTAGCAGGGCCCACAGGTGTCCCACAGCTTCTTGCTGTAGCGCGGCAAGAGGTAGGGGCTGCAGGCGGGAGAAGCGTAGGGCTTGCCAAAGGTGCAGAGGCCCCCCGAGCCCTGGGTGGCCCCCGCGCCGTAGAGGCCCCCCAGCCCCAGGGAGCCCCCAAAGGCGGGTGCTCCGGAGGAGCCCACCACGGCTTGCTGGGGGAAGGAGCTGAGGATGGGGCCGGGGAAGGTGACGACAACGGGGGGCGGCTGGATGAAGGCCGTCGAGTCGGGGCACTGCCGCGCGCACAGCTCGTTGCAGCTCTCAGCGATGGGCTGGGGGACGGCGACGCTGGTTTTCGGCGGGCACAGGTCGTAGCAAGCCATCTTGCGGGATTGGACGGTGCTCTGCAAGAGGGCACAGAGTGCGATGCGAGGGAGCCGTAGATGGCAGCTGCCCAGGCTGAGGCGCAGGGGCCAGGGGCAGGGGCCAGCGGCAGGAGGAGAAGCGCTCGCAGACTTACCCTGTTCCCCAAGGAGAAGGCGGACAGAGCAGTGCTTGCGAGAGCCCCGCGCAGGCCGAGCTTTTATCCAGGCCCCGCCATTGCGCAGCGCCTGCTGGGCCAATGGGCAGAGGCGGCACTCCCTCCTGCCGAGGCCAGGCTGTCCTGCTCCTGCCCTCCCTGAGTCAGCATCCCCTGTCCGGACCAGCACAGGCCCCTTTGCTGGCTTCCCTCCCCTTTCCGCTTGGCGGGCCAAATGCGTGGTGCTGAGCAGGCAGTGCCCGAGAGGAGCGCCTTTGATTTGGCGTTTCGTCACCTCGCCCCTCTGGAGATAACAACTGCAGTGCGTACGTCATGGAGGCGCTGGCGTGTGGCTGCTCCTTGCCCAGCGCCACGACCCCGCTCTGCCCTGGGGCTCTCCACAGCGCGCACGCGGCCACCCCGAGACCAAGCCCCTGGGGAAGAGCTGCGGCACGCAGGGTGCTGGCAGCCCGCCTGTGTCACGCTGCATGCCCTCTTAGGCACGCAGGGGATGAGACGGCAGCGGGGCTAATTTGCCCATTAGGTGAAGGCTGGCGAGCGTCCGAGCGGGGTAATTGCAGGGGCTGAGGGAGCGGGTGGGGGCTGGCGAGGAACCGGCGTCAGCACAACAGCCCCGTGGCGCGCAGGGAGGAGGCCATGGCTCGGCCACCACAGGCCACGTGCCCCCAGCGCGGCCAGCTCCTCCCCGCGCTCTCCGGCCCCCATAAAAGCGTGGTCCTGGGCAAGCGCTGGCATCCGCCGCTCCTGCCTGGCTCTGCTCGGGAAAAGGGTGGGTGGCGGGGCCTCGTCGGGCAGGGGCCGGTGTGGGGCTCCCTGGCCACGAGAGCTCTGCCGGAGGCGCTGTGGGCAGAGGGGCTCCGTGGGGGCAGGCGAGGGCCGCGGGCACGCAGGGAGCAGGCGTGGAGAGCCGGGGCGGGCTGAGGAGGGAGCCCCCTGGCTGGGGCACGGGCCCTGCTCTGCCAGGGCATCTCCTCACTCACAGCACCGGCCCTGGGGGCTTTGCATTGCAGGCTCAGCTCTCTCACACCAAGATGGCTTGCAACGACCTGTACCCGCCGAAAACCAGCGTCGCCGTCCCCCAGCCCATCGCTGAGAGCTGCAACGAGCTGTGCGCGCGGCAGTGCCCCGACTCGACGGCCTTCATCCAGCCGCCGCCCGTTGTCGTCACCTTCCCCGGCCCCATCCTCAGCTCCTTCCCCCAGCAAGCCGTGGTGGGCTCCTCCGGAGCACCCGCCTTTGGGGGCTCCCTGGGGCTGGGGGGCCTCTACGGCGCGGGGGCCACCCAGGGCTCTGGGGGCCTCTGCACCTTTGGCAGGCCCTACGCTTCTCCCGCCTGCAGCCCCTACCTCTTGCCGCGCTACAGCAAGAAGCTGTGGGACACCTGTGGGCCCTGCTAAAGCCACGCCCGTGACACCTCTTCTCCTCCTCCTCCTTCCTCCTCCTCCTCTGCACAGACATGTGACTCCTCTGGTGCTGCCCCCCAGGGCCCTTTTTTGGCCCTGGGCCGGCCAGCGCCTGGCAGAAGCCTAAAGGAAGAATGCCTCTCTGGAAGCCCCTGGCACCACCGGCCTGCCTGCGCCTTGCTCACGACTCTGTGCTTGTGTCCTTTCCTGCCTTGACAATAAAGCAAGCCTGCATCCAATGCCTGCCTCTCCGCCTTTCCTTCCCAGGCCCCGCGGGGGCTCCAGCGCTCCCTCCGCCTACACATGGCCCCTTCGCTCTCCCAGCCCCCCAAAGAGCTGGGGCGCCCTGGACAAAGCCCCTGGCAGCCCTGCCTCCCACACTGAGGGCTGCAGCCCATCTCCCAGGGCCCTGCCTGGAAGCAGCCTGCTCCCCGCCTCCAGCACGGCCGCCTCCAGACGCTCCACACAAGGTCCTGAAACAGAGGGGAACCCCGAGCGAGGAGCAGCAGCACGCTAACTGCCGCCTCCACGCAGCGCCACCTGAACGAAGCTTAAGCCTTGTCCAAACCACTTCCCTGCCCAGCCCGCTCCCGGGCTTACACACTCCCGTAGCTGAAGAAAGAGCTTCTCCCAAAGAGCCAAGCCGAACTTCTCCCAGGACACCGTTCAGCTCTGAGCTTTTCCCTCACAGCCCAGCAGTTAGCAGAGCTTATCTTTAGCAGGCAATTTCTATACAATTAGCACGGCTTGCAGTCAAACCAAACTTCTAGGAACCAGCTCGGCTTCCTTATTATCTAGGATTCTTGCATTTCCTAGACGGTTCAGTCATGCGGACCCTCTGCCAAATCCTTACTAATCACCACCACACCAGCACCACAGGCTAGAGCCAGTCTTGACCGGAAAGAACTCACTCTACTCCAAGGAAGAAGACAACACCGCCCGCAGCCCTGAGCACCGAGGGAGCAGAGGCTTCTTCCTGCCAGCCAGCCAGCCAGCCAGCCAGCCAGCCAGCCAGCAGCAGCAGCAGCTCCAGCCTGAGTGCCACATGGGGCTTGCTGCCGCTTCGTTTTATAGCCAGTGTTCCCTGAGCTGTGCCACTTCCCTCTTCCTTAACGGGCGTCACCACACCCAAGGATCCAGCACGTGGGCTTTGTGCTAACACTGATGGGCTTAATCCCAGGGCCAGCAGGAGGCTTGCCTGGGAAGAGGTGTCACCTCAGCCTGGGGCCACAAAGGGGGAGACAGAAGGGGAGGGGCGACCCATGCTCAGCGCCCTTACGTCTTATGGCTGCTGCTAACCCTATTGCCAATGATCAGGAGCAGGGGGGAGTGCTCACGGCCCCAAGGCACGTTGCTGGCTCCTGCTCCAGTGGGCGGCCACCAGCCCCACGGCCATTTCTGCAAGGCTGTCCTCCAGCAAGGGACCGGCCATGCACTCACCGCGCGCAGCGCTCAGCCATCCCTGCTCTCCGGCCTCTTCCTCTGCGCTTCTTGCCCGAGACGGTGCCTCGCTTCTGCAGAGCAGCTCCACTTGCCAGAGCTGGTCGCGCTCCCGGGCGGAGAAGGCCAGGCAAAGCAGAACTGCCAGCACCTCTCCTGCTCTCTGCCCTAATGCCCTGGGCCTCCCAGCACCAGCGTGTGCCCTCCCCCGCAGCCTCCACTACGCCCCCTGCCCCCCAGGGCTGCTTTCCTGACTCGGAACACAGAGAGAGGAAGAGAGAGAGGAGTGGATGCAGGAAACCTTTATTGTGCCCGGCACGGCAGGAGAAGTGGACAGAGAGCTGGAGCAGGAGCCAGCGAGGCTGGCTGTGGCATGTTGGGGGGACAGAGGATCTTCTCCAGAGCGTGGCTTCTGGTTGCGCAAGCCCCGGCGGTGCGGCAGTGCAGCTCGGGAGGGCTTGGCCCATGGGCCCCACAGGCCTTGAAGGGTCCTGCTCTTGCTGCGGAGAGCAGGAGGGGGGAAGAGAGAGTGGGAGAGCAGAGGGCAGGCCGGGCGCAAGGCCCTGGCCGTGGAGGAAGGAGGAGTAGAATAGGGTGCAAGAGGCCGAAGGGGCAGGCACAGCCAGCTGCCCAGGCCTTGGCTGGGGCTGGAGATGCTCAGCGCTCCTCAGCGCCCCATGCCCACGAGCTCAGCCATGCGTTGCGGCAGCTGGCAGGGGGTCTGGGGCAGGGCGTGGCTTTAGCAGGGCCCACAGGTGTCCCACAGCTTCTTGCTGTAGCGCGGCAAGAGGTAGGGGCTGCAGGCGGGAGAAGCGTAGGGCCTGCCAAAGGTGCAGAGGCCCCCCGAGCCCTGGGTGGCCCCCGCGCCATAGAGGCCCCCCAGCCCCAGGGAGCCCCCAAAGGCGGGTGCTCCGGAGGAGCCCACCACGGCTTGCTGGGGGAAGGAGCTGAGGATGGGGCCGGGGAAGGTGACGACAACGGGGGGCGGCTGGATGAAGGCCGTCGAGTCGGGGCACTGCCGCGCGCACAGCTCGTTGCAGCTCTCAGCGATGGGCTGGGGGACGGCGACGCTGGTTTTCGGCGGGCACAGGTCGTAGCAAGCCATCTTGCGGGATTGGACGGTGCTCTGCAAGAGGGCACAGAGTGCGATGCGAGGGAGCCGTAGATGGCAGCTGCCCAGGCTGAGGCGCAGGGGCCAGGGGCAGGGGCCAGCGGCAGGAGGAGAAGCGCTCGCAGACTTACCCTGTTCCCCAAGGAGAAGGCGGTCAGAGCAGTGCTTGCGAGAGCCCCGCGCAGGCCGAGCTTTTATCCAGGCCCCGCCATTGCGCAGCGCCTGCTGGGCCAATGGGCAGAGGCGGCACTCCCTCCTGCCGAGGCCAGGCTGTCCTGCTCCTGCCCTCCCTGAGTCAGCATCCCCTGTCCGGACCAGCACAGGCCCCTTTGCTGGCTTCCCTCCCCTTTCCGCTTGGCGGGCCAAATGCGTGGTGCTGAGCAGGCAGTGCCCGAGAGGAGCGCCTTTGATTTGGCGTTTCGTCACCTCGCCCCTCTGGAGATAACAACTGCAGCGCGTACGTCATGGAGGCGCTGCCATGTGGCTGCTCCTTGCCCAGCGCCACGACCCCGCTCTGCCCTGGGGCTCTCCACAGCGCGCACGCGGCCACCCCGAGACCAAGCCCCTGGGGAAGAGCTGCGGCACGCAGGGTGCTGGCAGCCCGCCTGTGTCACGCTGCATGCCCTCTTAGGCACGCAGGGGATGAGACGGCAGCGGGGCTAATTTGCCCATTAGGTGAAGGCTGGCGAGCGTCCGAGCGGGGTAATTGCAGGGGCTGAGGGAGCGGGTGGGGGCTGGCGAGGAACCGGCGTCAGCACAACAGCCCCGTGGCGCGCAGGGAGGAGGCCATGGCTCGGCCACCACGGGCCACGTGCCCCCAGCGCGGCCAGCTCCTCCCCGCGCTCTCCGGCCCCCATAAAAGCGTGGTCCTGGGCAAGCGCTGGCATCCGCCGCTCCTGCCTGGCTCTGCTCGAGAAAAGGGTGGGTGGCGGGGCCTCGTCGGGCAGGGGCCGGTGTGGGGCTCCCTGGCCACGAGAGCTCTGCCGGAGGCGCTGTGGGCAGAGGGGCTCTGTGGGGGCAGGCGAGGGCCGCGGGCACGCAGGGAGCAGGCGTGGAGAGCCGGGGCGGGCTGAGGAGGGAGCCCCCTGGCTGGGGCACGGGCCCTGCTCTGCCAGGGCATCTCCTCACTCACAGCACCGGCCCTGGGGGCTTTGCATTGCAGGCTCAGCTCTCTCACACCAAGATGGCTTGCAACGACCTGTACCCGCCGAAAACCAGCGTCGCCGTCCCCCAGCCCATCGCTGAGAGCTGCAACGAGCTGTGCGCGCGGCAGTGCCCCGACTCGACGGCCTTCATCCAGCCGCCCCCCGTTGTCGTCACCTTCCCCGGCCCCATCCTCAGCTCCTTCCCCCAGCAAGCCGTGGTGGGCTCCTCCGGAGCACCCGCCTTTGGGGGCTCCCTGGGGCTGGGGGGCCTCTACGGCGCGGGGGCCACCCAGGGCTCGGGGGGCCTCTGCACCTTTGGCAGGCCCTACGCTTCTCCCGCCTGCAGCCCCTACCTCTTGTCGCGCTATAGCAAGAAGCTGTGGGACACCTGTGGGCCCTGCTAAAGCCACGCCCGTGACACCTCTTCTCCTCCTCCTCCTTCCTCCTCCTCCTCTGCACAGACATGTGACTCCTCTGGTGCTGCCCCCCAGGGCCTTTTTTTGGCCCTGGGCCGGCCAGCGCCTGGCAGAAGCCTGAAGGAAGAACGCCTCTCTGGAAGCCCCAGGCACCACCGGCCTGCCTGGGCCTTGCTCGCACCTCTGTGCTTGTGTCCTTTCCTGCCTTGACAATAAAGCAAGCCTGCATCCAATGCCTGCCTCTCCGCCTTTCCTTCCCAGGCCCCGCGGGGGCTTCAGGGCTCCCTCCGCCTACACATGGCCCCTTCGCTCTCCCAGCCCCCCAAAGAGCCGGGGCGCCCTGGACAAAGCCCCTGGCAGCCCTGCCTCCCACACTGAGGGCTGCAGCCCATCTCCCAGGGCCCTGCCTGGAAGCAGCCTGCTCCCCGCCTCCAGCACGGCCGCCTCCAGACGCTCCACACAAGGTCCTGAAACAGAGGGGAACCCCGAGCGAGGAGCAGCAGCACGCTAACTGCCGCCTCCACGCAGCGCCACCTGAACGAAGCTTAAGCCTTGTCCAAACCACTTCCCTGCCCAGCCCGCTCCCGGGCTTACACACTCCCGTAGCTGAAGAAAGAGCTTCTCCCAAAGAGCCAAGCCGAACTTCTCCCAGGACACCGTTCAGCTCTGAGCTTTTCCCTCACAGCCCAGCAGTTAGCAGAGCTTATCTTTAGCAGGCAATTTCTATACAATTAGCACAGCTTGCAGTCAAACCAAACTTCTAGGAACCAGCTCGGCTTCCTTATTATCTAGGATTCTTGCATTTCCTAGACGGTTCAGTCATGCGGACCCTCTGCCAAATCCTTACTAATCACCACCACACCAGCACCACAGGCTAGAGCCAGTCTTGACCGGAAAGAACTCACTCTACTCCAAGGAAGAAGACAACACCGCCCGCAGCCCTGAGCACCGAGGGAGCAGAGGCTTCTTCCTGCCAGCCAGCCAGCCAGCCAGCCAGCCAGCCAGCAGCAGCAGCAGCTCCAGCCTGAGTGCCACATGGGGCTTGCTGCCGCTTCGTTTTATAGCCAGTGTTCCCTGAGCTGTGCCACTTCCCTCTTCCTTAACGGGCGTCACCACACCCAAGGATCCAGCACGTGGGCTTTGTGCTAACACTGATGGGCTTAATCCCAGGGCCAGCAGGAGGCTTGCCTGGGAAGAGGTGTCACCTCAGCCTGGGGCCACAAAGGGGGAGACAGAAGGGGAGGGGCGACCCATGCTCAGCGCCCTTACGTCTTATGGCTGCTGCTAACCCTATTGCCAATGATCAGGAGCAGGGGGGAGCACTCGCGGCCCCAAGGCACGTTGCTGGCTCCTGCTCCAGTGGGCGGCCACCAGCCCCACGGCCATTTCTGCAAGGCTGTCCTCCAGCAAGGGACCGGCCATGCACTCACCGCGCGCAGCGCTCAGCCATCCCTGCTCTCCGGCCTCTTCCTCTGCGCTTCTTGCCCGAGACGGTGCCTTGCTTCTGCGGAGCAGCTCCACTTGCCAGAGCTGGTTGCGCTCCCGGGCGGAGAAGGCCAGGCAAAGCAGAACTGCCAGCACCTCTCCTGCTCTCTGCCCTAATGCCCTGGGCCTCCCAGCACCAGCGTGTGCCCTCCCCCGCAGCCTCCACTACGCCCCCTGCCCCCCAGGGCTGCTTTCCTGACTCGGAACACAGAGAGAGGAAGAGAGAGAGGAGTGGATGCAGGAAACCTTTATTGTGCCCGGCACGGCAGGAGAAGTGGACAGAGAGCTGGAGCAGGAGCCAGCGAGGCTGGCTGTGGCATGTTGGGGGGACAGAGGATCTTCTCCAGAGCGTGGCTTCTGGTTGCGCAAGCCCCGGCGGTGCGGCAGTGCAGCTCGGGAGGGCTTGGACCATGGGCCCCACAGGCCTTGAAGGGTCCTGCTCTTGCTGCGGAGAGCAGGAGGGGGGAAGAGAGAGTGGGAGAGCAGAGGGCAGGCCGGGCGCAAGGCCCTGGCCGTGGAGGAAGGAGGAGTAGAATAGGGTGCAAGAGGCCGAAGGGGCAGGCACAGCCAGCTGCCCAGGCCTTGGCTGGGGCTGGAGATGCTCAGCGCTCCTCAGCGCCCCGTGCCCACGAGCTCAGCCATGCGTTGCGGCAGCTGGCAGGGGGTCTGGGGCAGGGCGTGGCTTTAGCAGGGCCCACAGGTGTCCCACAGCTTCTTGCTGTAGCGCGGCAAGAGGTAGGGGCTGCAGGCGGGAGAAGCGTAGGGCCTGCCAAAGGTGCAGAGGCCCCCCGAGCCCTGGGTGGCCCCCGCGCCGTAGAGGCCCCCCAGCCCCAGGGAGCCCCCAAAGGCGGGTGCTCCGGAGGAGCCCACCACGGCTTGCTGGGGGAAGGAGCTGAGGATGGGGCCGGGGAAGGTGACGACAACGGGGGGCGGCTGGATGAAGGCCGTCGAGTCGGGGCACTGCCGCGCGCACAGCTCGTTGCAGCTCTCAGCGATGGGCTGGGGGACAGCGACGCTGGTTTTCGGCGGGCACAGGTCGTAGCAAGCCATCTTGCGGGATTGGACGGTGCTCTGCAAGAGGGCACAGAGTGCGATGCGAGGGAGCCGTAGATGGCAGCTGCCCAGGCTGAGGCGCAGGGGCCAGGGGCAGGGGCCAGCGGCAGGAGGAGAAGCGCTCGCAGACTTACCCTGTTCCCCAAGGAGAAGGCGGTCAGAGCAGTGCTTTGCGAGAGCCCCGCGCAGGCCGAGCTTTTATCCAGGCCCCGCCATTGCGCAGCGCCTGCTGGGCCAATGGGCAGAGGCGGCACTCCCTCCTGCCGAGGCCAGGCTGTCCTGCTCCTGCCCTCCCTGAGTCAGCATCCCCTGTCCGGACCAGCACAGGCCCCTTTGCTGGCTTCCCTCCCCTTTCCGCTTGGCGGGCCAAATGCGTGGTGCTGAGCAGGCAGTGCCCGAGAGGAGCGCCTTTGATTTGGCGTTTCGTCACCTCGCCCCTCTGGAGATAACAACTGCAGTGCGTACGTCATGGAGGCGCTGGCGTGTGGCTGCTCCTTGCCCAGCGCCACGACCCCGCTCTGCCCTGGGGCTCTCCACAGCGCGCACGCGGCCACCCCGAGACCAAGCCCCTGGGGAAGAGCTGCGGCACGCAGGGTGCTGGCAGCCCGCCTGTGTCACGCTGCATGCCCTCTTAGGCACGCAGGGGATGAGACGGCAGCGGGGCTAATTTGCCCATTAGGTGAAGGCTGGCGAGCGTCCGAGCGGGGTAATTGCAGGGGCTGAGGGAGCGGGTGGGGGCTGGCGAGGAACCGGCGTCAGCACAACAGCCCCGTGGCGCGCAGGGAGGAGGCCATGGCTCGGCCACCACGGGCCACGTGCCCCCAGCGCGGCCAGCTCCTCCCCGCGCTCTCCGGCCCCCATAAAAGCGTGGTCCTGGGCAAGCGCTGGCATCCGCCGCTCCTGCCTGGCTCTGCTCGGGAAAAGGGTGGGTGGCGGGGCCTCGTCGGGCAGGGGCCGGTGTGGGGCTCCCTGGCCACGAGAGCTCTGCCGGAGGCGCTGTGGGCAGAGGGGCTCCGTGGGGGCAGGCGAGGGCCGCGGGCACGCAGGGAGCAGGCGTGGAGAGCCGGGGCGGGCTGAGGAGGGAGCCCCCTGGCTGGGGCACGGGCCCTGCTCTGCCAGGGCATCTCCTCACTCACAGCACCGGCCCTGGGGGCTTTGCATTGCAGGCTCAGCTCTCTCACACCAAGATGGCTTGCAACGACCTGTACCCGCCGAAAACCAGCGTCGCCGTCCCCCAGCCCATCGCTGAGAGCTGCAACGAGCTGTGCGCGCGGCAGTGCCCCGACTCGACGGCCTTCATCCAGCCGCCCCCCGTTGTCGTCACCTTCCCCGGCCCCATCCTCAGCTCCTTCCCCCAGCAAGCCGTGGTGGGCTCCTCCGGAGCACCCGCCTTTGGGGGCTCCCTGGGGCTGGGGGGCCTCTACGGCGCGGGGGCCACCCAGGGCTCGGGGGGCCTCTGCACCTTTGGCAGGCCCTACGCTTCTCCCGCCTGCAGCCCCTACCTCTTGTCGCGCTACAGCAAGAAGCTGTGGGACACCTGTGGGCCCTGCTAAAGCCACGCCTGTGACACCTCTTCTCCTCCTCCTCCTTCCTCCTCCTCCTCTGCACAGACATGTGACTCCTCTGGTGCTGCCCCCCAGGGCCCTTTTTTGGCCCTGGGCCGGCCAGCGCCTGGCAGAAGCCTGAAGGAAGAATGCCTCTCTGGAAGCCCCAGGCACCACCGGCCTGCCTGGGCCTTGCTCGCACCTCTGTGCTTGTGTCCTTTCCTGCCTTGACAATAAAGCAAGCCTGCATCCAATGCCTGCCTCTCCGCCTTTCCTTCCCAGGCCCCGCGGGGGCTTCAGGGCTCCCTCCGCCTACACATGGCCCCTTCGCTCTCCCAGCCCCCCAAAGAGCCAGGGCGCCCTGGACAAAGCCCCTGGCAGCCCTGCCTCCCACACTGAGGGCTGCAGCCCATCTCCCAGGGCCCTGCCTGGAAGCAGCCTGCTCCCCGCCTCCAGCACGGCCGCCTCCAGACGCTCCACACAAGGTCCTGAAACAGAGGGGAACCCCGAGCGAGGAGCAGCAGCACGCTAACTGCCGCCTCCACGCAGCGCCACCTGAACGAAGCTTAAGCCTTGTCCAAACCACTTCCCTGCCCAGCCTGCTCCCGGGCTTACACACTCCCGTAGCTGAAGAAAGAGCTTCTCCCAAAGAGCCAAGCCGAACTTCTCCCAGGACACCGTTCAGCTCTGAGCTTTTCCCTCACAGCCCAGCAGTTAGCAGAGCTTATCTTTAGCAGGCAATTTCTATACAATTAGCACAGCTTGCAGTCAAACCAAACTTCTAGGAACCAGCTCGGCTTCCTTATTATCTAGGATTCTTGCATTTCCTAGACGGTTCAGTCATGCGGACCCTCTGCCAAATCCTTACTAATCACCACCACACCAGCACCACAGGCTAGAGCCAGTCTTGACCGGAAAGAACTCACTCTACTCCAAGGAAGAAGACAACACCGCCCGCAGCCCTGAGCACCGAGGGAGCAGAGGCTTCTTCCTGCCAGCCAGCCAGCCAGCCAGCCAGCCAGCCAGCCAGCAGCAGCAGCAGCTCCAGCCTGAGTGCCACATGGGGCTTGCTGCCGCTTCGTTTTATAGCCAGTGTTCCCTGAGCTGTGCCACTTCCCTCTTCCTTAACGGGCGTCACCACACCCAAGGATCCAGCACGTGGGCTTTGTGCTAACACTGATGGGCTTAATCCCAGGGCCAGCAGGAGGCTTGCTTGGGAAGAGGTGTCACCTCAGCCTGGGGCCACAAAGGGGGAGACAGAAGGGGAGGGGCGACCCATGCTCAGCGCCCTTACGTCTTATGGCTGCTGCTAACCCTATTGCCAATGATCAGGAGCAGGGGGGAGCGCTCACGGCCCCAAGGCACGTTGCTGGCTCCTGCTCCAGTGGGCGGCCACCAGCCCCACGGCCATTTCTGCAAGGCTGTCCTCCAGCAAGGGACCGGCCATGCACTCACCGCGCGCAGCGCTCAGCCATCCCTGCTCTCCGGCCTCTTCCTCTGCGCTTCTTGCCCGAGACGGTGCCTTGCTTCTGCGGAGCAGCTCCACTTGCCAGAGCTGGTCGCGCTCCCGGGCGGAGAAGGCCAGGCAAAGCAGAACTGCCAGCACCTCTCCTGCTCTCTGCCCTAATGCCCTGGGCCTCCCAGCACCAGCGTGTGCCCTCCCCCGCAGCCTCCACTACGCCCCCTGCCCCCCAGGGCTGCTTTCCTGACTCGGAACACAGAGAGAGGAAGAGAGAGAGGAGTGGATGCAGGAAACCTTTATTGTGCCCGGCACGGCAGGAGAAGTGGACAGAGAGCTGGAGCAGGAGCCAGCGAGGCTGGCTGTGGCATGTTGGGGGGACAGAGGATCTTCTCCAGAGCGTGGCTTCTGGTTGCGCAAGCCCCGGCGGTGCGGCAGTGCAGCTCGGGAGGGCTTGGCCCATGGGCCCCACAGGCCTTGAAGGGTCCTGCTCTTGCTGCGGAGAGCAGGAGGGGGGAAGAGAGAGTGGGAGAGCAGAGGGCAGGCCGGGCGCAAGGCCCTGGCCGTGGAGGAAGGAGGAGTAGAATAGGGTGCGAGAGGCCGAAGGGGCCGGCACAGCCAGCTGCCCAGGCCTTGGCTGGGGCTGGAGATGCTCAGCGCTCCTCAGCGCCCCGTGCCCATGAGCTCAGCCATGCGTTGCGGCAGCTGGCAGGGGGTCTGGGGCAGGGCGTGGCTTTAGCAGGGCCCACAGGTGTCCCACAGCTTCTTGCTGTAGCGCGGCAAGAGGTAGGGGCTGCAGGCGGGAGAAGCGTAGGGCCTGCCAAAGGTGCAGAGGCCCCCCGAGCCCTGGGTGGCCCCCGCGCCGTAGAGGCCCCCCAGCCCCAGGGAGCCCCCAAAGGCGGGTGCTCCGGAGGAGCCCACCACGGCTTGCTGGGGGAAGGAGCTGAGGATGGGGCCGGGGAAGGTGACGACAACGGGGGGCGGCTGGATGAAGGCCGTCGAGTCGGGGCACTGCCGCGCGCACAGCTCGTTGCAGCTCTCAGCGATGGGCTGGGGGACGGCGACGCTGGTTTTCGGCGGGCACAGGTCGTAGCAAGCCATCTTGCGGGATTGGACGGTGCTCTGCAAGAGGACACAGAGTGCGATGCGAGGGAGCCGTAGATGGCAGCTGCCCAGGCTGAGGCGCAGGGGCCAGGGTCAGGGGCCAGCGTCAGGAGGAGAAGCGCTCGCAGACTTACCCTGTTCCCCAAGGAGAAGGCGGTCAGAGCAGTGCTTGCGAGAGCCCCGCGCAGGCCGAGCTTTTATCCAGGCCCCGCCATTGCGCAGCGCCTGCTGGGCCAATGGGCAGAGGCGGCACTCCCTCCTGCCGAGGCCAGGCTGTCCTGCTCCTGCCCTCCCTGAGTCAGCATCCCCTGTCCGGACCAGCACAGGCCCCTTTGCTGGCTTCCCTCCCCTTTCCGCTTGGCGGGCCAAATGCGTGGTGCTGAGCAGGCAGTGCCCGAGAGGAGCGCCTTTGATTTGGCGTTTCGTCACCTCGCCCCTCTGGAGATAACAACTGCAGTGCGTACGTCATGGAGGCGCTGGCGTGTGGCTGCTCCTTGCCCAGCGCCACGACCCCGCTCTGCCCTGGGGCTCTCCACAGCGCGCACGCGGCCACCCCGAGACCAAGCCCCTGGGGAAGAGCTGCGGCACGCAGGGTGCTGGCAGCCCGCCTGTGTCACGCTGCATGCCCTCTTAGGCACGCAGGGGATGAGACGGCAGCGGGGCTAATTTGCCCATTAGGTGAAGGCTGGCGAGCGTCCGAGCGGGGTAATTGCAGGGGCTGAGGGAGCGGGTGGGGGCTGGCGAGGAACCGGCGTCAGCACAACAGCCCCGTGGCGCGCAGGGAGGAGGCCATGGCTCGGCCACCACGGGCCACGTGCCCCCAGCGCGGCCAGCTCCTCCCCGCGCTCTCCGGCCCCCATAAAAGCGTGGTCCTGGGCAAGCGCTGGCATCCGCCGCTCCTGCCTGGCTCTGCTCGGGAAAAGGGTGGGTGGCGGGGCCTCGTCGGGCAGGGGCCGGTGTGGGGCTCCCTGGCCACGAGAGCTCTGCCGGAGGCGCTGTGGGCAGAGGGGCTCCGTGGGGGCAGGCGAGGGCCGCGGGCACGCAGGGAGCAGGCGTGGAGAGCCGGGGCGGGCTGAGGAGGGAGCCCCCTGGCTGGGGCACGGGCCCTGCTCTGCCAGGGCATCTCCTCGCTCACAGCACCGGCCCTGGGGGCTTTGCATTGCAGGCTCAGCTCTCTCACACCAAGATGGCTTGCAACGACCTGTACCCGCCGAAAACCAGCGTCGCCGTCCCCCAGCCCATCGCTGAGAGCTGCAACGAGCTGTGCGCGCGGCAGTGCCCCGACTCGACGGCCTTCATCCAGCCGCCCCCCGTTGTCGTCACCTTCCCCGGCCCCATCCTCAGCTCCTTCCCCCAGCAAGCCGTGGTGGGCTCCTCCGGAGCACCCGCCTTTGGGGGCTCCCTGGGGCTGGGGGGCCTCTACGGCGCGGGGGCCACCCAGGGCTCGGGGGGCCTCTGCACCTTTGGCAGGCCCTACGCTTCTCCCGCCTGCAGCCCCTACCTCTTGCCGCGCTACAGCAAGAAGCTGTGGGACACCTGTGGGCCCTGCTAAAGCCACGCCCGTGACACCTCTTCTCCTCCTCCTCCTTCCTCCTCCTCCTCTGCACAGACATGTGACTCCTCTGGTGCTGCCCCCCAGGGCCCTTTTTTGGCCCTGGGCCGGCCAGCGCCTGGCAGAAGCCTGAAGGAAGAACGCCTCTCTGGAAGCCCCAGGCACCACCGGCCTGCCTGGGCCTTGCTCGCACCTCTGTGCTTGTGTCCTTTCCTGCCTTGACAATAAAGCAAGCCTGCATCCAATGCCTGCCTCTCCGCCTTTCCTTCCCAGGCCCCGCGGGGGCTTCAGGGCTCCCTCCGCCTACACATGGCCCCTTCGCTCTCCCAGCCCCCCAAAGAGCCGGGGCGCCCTGGACAAAGCCCCTGGCAGCCCTGCCTCCCACACTGAGGGCTGCAGCCCATCTCCCAGGGCCCTGCCTGGAAGCAGCCTGCTCCCCGCCTCCAGCACGGCCGCCTCCAGACGCTCCACACAAGGTCCTGAAACAGAGGGGAACCCCGAGCGAGGAGCAGCAGCACGCTAACTGCCGCCTCCACGCAGCGCCACCTGAACGAAGCTTAAGCCTTGTCCAAACCACTTCCCTGCCCAGCCCGCTCCCGGGCTTACACACTCCCGTAGCTGAAGAAAGAGCTTCTCCCAAAGAGCCAAGCCGAACTTCTCCCAGGACACCGTTCAGCTCTGAGCTTTTCCCTCACAGCCCAGCAGTTAGCAGAGCTTATCTTTAGCAGGCAATTTCTATACAATTAGCACAGCTTGCAGTCAAACCAAACTTCTAGGAACCAGCTCGGCTTCCTTATTATCTAGGATTCTTGCATTTCCTAGACGGTTCAGTCATGCGGACCCTCTGCCAAATCCTTACTAATCACCACCACACCAGCACCACAGGCTAGAGCCAGTCTTGACCGGAAAGAACTCACTCTACTCCAAGGAAGAAGACAACACCGCCCGCAGCCCTGAGCACCGAGGGAGCAGAGGCTTCTTCCTGCCAGCCAGCCAGCCAGCCAGCCAGCCAGCCAGCCAGCAGCAGCAGCAGCTCCAGCCTGAGTGCCACATGGGGCTTGCTGCCGCTTCGTTTTATAGCCAGTGTTCCCTGAGCTGTGCCACTTCCCTCTTCCTTAACGGGCGTCACCACACCCAAGGATCCAGCACGTGGGCTTTGTGCTAACACTGATGGGCTTAATCCCAGGGCCAGCAGGAGGCTTGCCTGGGAAGAGGTGTCACCTCAGCCTGGGGCCACAAAGGGGGAGACAGAAGGGGAGGGGCGACCCATGCTCAGCGCCCTTACGTCTTATGGCTGCTGCTAACCCTATTGCCAATGATCAGGAGCAGGGGGGAGCGCTCACGGCCCCAAGGCACGTTGCTGGCTCCTGCTCCAGTGGGCGGCCACCAGCCCCACGGCCATTTCTGCAAGGCTGTCCTCCAGCAAGGGACCGGCCATGCACTCACCGCGCGCAGCGCTCAGCCATCCCTGCTCTCCGGCCTCTTCCTCTGCGCTTCTTGCCCGAGACGGTGCCTCGCTTCTGCGGAGCAGCTCCACTTGCCAGAGCTGGTCGCGCTCCCGGGCGGAGAAGGCCAGGCAAAGCAGAACTGCCAGCACCTCTCCTGCTCTCTGCCCTAATGCCCTGGGCCTCCCAGCACCAGCGTGTGCCCTCCCCCGCAGCCTCCACTACGCCCCCTGCCCCCCAGGGCTGCTTTCCTGACTCGGAACACAGAGAGAGGAAGAGAGAGAGGAGTGGATGCAGGAAACCTTTATTGTGCCCGGCACGGCAGGAGAAGTGGACAGAGAGCTGGAGCAGGAGCCAGCGAGGCTGGCTGTGGCATGTTGGGGGGACAGAGGATCTTCTCCAGAGCGTGGCTTCTGGTTGCGCAAGCCCCGGCGGTGCGGCAGTGCAGCTTGGGAGGGCTTGGCCCATGGGCCCCACAGGCCTTGAAGGGTCCTGCTCTTGCTGCGGAGAGCAGGAGGGGGGAAGAGAGAGTGGGAGAGCAGAGGGCAGGCCGGGCGCAAGGCCCTGGCCGTGGAGGAAGGAGGAGTAGAATAGGGTGCGAGAGGCCGAAGGGGCCGGCACAGCCAGCTGCCCAGGCCTTGGCTGGGGCTGGAGATGCTCAGCGCTCCTCAGCGCCCCGTGCCCACGAGCTCAGCCATGCGTTGCGGCAGCTGGCAGGGGGTCTGGGGCAGGGCGTGGCTTTAGCAGGGCCCACAGGTGTCCCACAGCTTCTTGCTGTAGCGCGGCAAGAGGTAGGGGCTGCAGGTGGGAGAAGCGTAGGGCCTGCCAAAGGTGCAGAGGCCCCCCGAGCCCTGGGTGGCCCCCGCGCCGTAGAGGCCCCCCAGCCCCAGGGAGCCCCCAAAGGCGGGTGCTCCGGAGGAGCCCACCACGGCTTGCTGGGGGAAGGAGCTGAGGATGGGGCCGGGGAAGGTGACGACAACGGGGGGCGGCTGGATGAAGGCCGTCGAGTCGGGGCACTGCCGCGCGCACAGCTCGTTGCAGCTCTCAGCGATGGGCTGGGGGACGGCGACGCTGGTTTTCGGCGGGCACAGGTCGTAGCAAGCCATCTTGCGGGATTGGACGGTGCTCTGCAAGAGGGCACAGAGTGCGATGCGAGGGAGCCGTAGATGGCAGCTGCCCAGGCTGAGGCGCAGGGGCCAGGGGCAGGGGCCAGCGGCAGGAGGAGAAGCGCTCGCAGACTTACCCTGTTCCCCAAGGAGAAGGCGGTCAGAGCAGTGCTTGCGAGAGCCCCGCGCAGGCCGAGCTTTTATCCAGGCCCCGCCATTGCGCAGCGCCTGCTGGGCCAATGGGCAGAGGCGGCACTCCCTCCTGCCGAGGCCAGGCTGTCCTGCTCCTGCCCTCCCTGAGTCAGCATCCCCTGTCCGGACCAGCACAGGCCCCTTTGCTGGCTTCCCTCCCCTTTCCGCTTGGCGGGCCAAATGCGTGGTGCTGAGCAGGCAGTGCCCGAGAGGAGCGCCTTTGATTTGGCGTTTCGTCACCTCGCCCCTCTGGAGATAACAACTGCAGTGCGTACGTCATGGAGGCGCTGGCGTGTGGCTGCTCCTTGCCCAGCGCCACGACCCCGCTCTGCCCTGGGGCTCTCCACAGCGCGCACGCGGCCACCCCGAGACCAAGCCCCTGGGGAAGAGCTGCGGCACGCAGGGTGCTGGCAGCCCGCCTGTGTCACGCTGCATGCCCTCTTAGGCACGCAGGGGATGAGACGGCAGCGGGGCTAATTTGCCCATTAGGTGAAGGCTGGCGAGCGTCCGAGCGGGGTAATTGCAGGGGCTGAGGGAGCGGGTGGGGGCTGGCGAGGAACCGGCGTCAGCACAACAGCCCCGTGGCGCGCAGGGAGGAGGCCATGGCTCGGCCACCACGGGCCACGTGCCCCCAGCGCGGCCAGCTCCTCCCCGCGCTCTCTGGCCCCCATAAAAGCGTGGTCCTGGGCAAGCGCTGGCATCCGCCGCTCCTGCCTGGCTCTGCTCGGGAAAAGGGTGGGTGGCGGGGCCTCGTCGGGTAGGGGCCGGTGTGGGGCTCCCTGGCCACGAGAGCTCTGCCGGAGGCGCTGTGGGCAGAGGGGCTCCGTGGGGGCAGGCGAGGGCCGCGGGCACGCAGGGAGCAGGCGTGGAGAGCCGGGGCGGGCTGAGGAGGGAGCCCCCTGGCTGGGGCACGGGCCCTGCTCTGCCAGGGCATCTCCTCACTCACAGCACCGGCCCTGGGGGCTTTGCATTGCAGGCTCAGCTCTCTCACACCAAGATGGCTTGCAACGACCTGTACCCGCCGAAAACCAGCGTCGCCGTCCCCCAGCCCATCGCTGAGAGCTGCAACGAGCTGTGCGCGCGGCAGTGCCCCGACTCGACGGCCTTCATCCAGCCGCCGCCCGTTGTCGTCACCTTCCCCGGCCCCATCCTCAGCTCCTTCCCCCAGCAAGCCGTGGTGGGCTCCTCCGGAGCACCCGCCTTTGGGGGCTCCCTGGGGCTGGGGGGCCTCTACGGCGCGGGGGCCACCCAGGGCTCGGGGGGCCTCTGCACCTTTGGCAGGCCCTACGCTTCTCCCGCCTGCAGCCCCTACCTCTTGCCGCGCTACAGCAAGAAGCTGTGGGACACCTGTGGGCCCTACTAAAGCCACGCCCGTGCCACCTCTTCTCCTCCTCCTCCTTCCTCCTCCTCCTCCTCTGCACAGACATGTGACTCCTCTGGTGCTGCCCCCCAGGGCCCCTTCTTGGCCCTGGGCCGGCCAGCGCCTGGCAGAAGCCTGAAGGAAGAACGCCTCTCTGGAAGCCCCAGGCACCACCGGCCTGCCTGGGCCTTGCTCGCGCCTCTGTGCTTGTGTCCTTTCCTGCCTTGACAATAAAGCAAGCCTGCATCCAATGCCTGCCTCTCCGCCTTTCCTTCCCAGGCCCCGCGGGGGCTCCAGGGCTCCCTCCGCCTGCACATGGCCCCTTCGCTCTCCCAGCCCCCCAAAGAGCCGGGGCGCCCTGGACAAAGCCCCTGGCAGCCCTGCCTCCCACACTGAGGGCTGCAGCCCATCTCCCAGGGCCCTGCCTGGAAGCAGCCTGCTCCCCGCCTCCAGCATGGCCGCCTCCAGACGCTCCACACAAGGTCCTGAAACAGAGGGGAACCCCGAGCGAGGAGCAGCAGCACGCCAACTGCCGCCTCCACGCAGCGCCACCTGAACGAAGCTTAAGCCTTGTCCAAACCACTTCCCTGCCCAGCCCGCTCCCGGGCTTACACACTCCCGTAGCTGAAGAAAGAGCTTCTCCCAAAGAGCCAAGCCGAACTTCTCCCAGGGCACCGTTCAGCTCTGAGCTTTTCCCTCACAGCCCAGCAGTTAGCAGAGCTTATCTTTAGCAGGCAATTTCTATACAATTAGCACGGCTTGCAGTCAAACCAAACTTCTAGGAACCAGCTCGGCTTCCTTATTATCTAGGATTCTTGCATTTCCTAGACGGTTCAGTCATGCGGACCCTCTGCCAAATCCTTACTAATCACCACCACACCAGCACCACAGGCTAGAGCCAGTCTTGACCGGAAAGAACTCACTCTACTCCAAGGAAGAAGACAACACCGCCCGCAGCCCTGAGCACCGAGGGAGCAGAGGCTTCTTCCTGCCAGCCAGCCAGCCAGCCAGCCAGCCAGCCAGCAGCAGCAGCAGCTCCAGCCTGAGTGCCACATGGGGCTTGCTGCCGCTTCGTTTTATAGCCAGTGTTCCCTGAGCTGTGCCACTTCCCTCTTCCTTAACGGGCGTCACCACACCCAAGGATCCAGCACGTGGGCTTTGTGCTAACACTGATGGGCTTAATCCCAGGGCCAGCAGGAGGCTTGCCTGGGAAGAGGTGTCACCTCAGCCTGGGGCCACAAAGGGGGAGACAGAAGGGGAGGGGCGACCCATGCTCAGCGCCCTTACGTCTTATGGCTGCTGCTAACCCTATTGCCAATGATCAGGAGCAGGGGGGAGCGCTCACGGCCCCAAGGCACGTTGCTGGCTCCTGCTCCAGTGGGCGGCCACCAGCCCCACGGCCATTTCTGCAAGGCTGTCCTCCAGCAAGGGACCGGCCATGCACTCACCGCGCGCAGCGCTCAGCCATCCCTGCTCTCCGGCCTCTTCCTCTGCGCTTCTTGCCCGAGACGGTGCCTCGCTTCTGCGGAGCAGCTCCACTTGCCAGAGCTGGTCGCGCTCCCGGGCGGAGAAGGCCAGGCAAAGCAGAACTGCCAGCACCTCTCCTGCTCTCTGCCCTAATGCCCTGGGCCTCCCAGCACCAGCGTGTGCCCTCCCCCGCAGCCTCCACTACGCCCCCTGCCCCCCAGGGCTGCTTTCCTGACTCGGAACACAGAGAGAGGAAGAGAGAGAGGAGTGGATGCAGGAAACCTTTATTGTACCCGGCACGGCAGGAGAAGTGGACAGAGAGCTGGAGCAGGAGCCAGCGAGGCTGGCTGTGGCATGTTGGGGGGACAGAGGATCTTCTCCAGAGCGTGGCTTCTGGTTGCGCAAGCCCCGGCGGTGCGGCAGTGCAGCTCGGGAGGGCTTGGCCCATGGGCCCCACAGGCCTTGAAGGGTCCTGCTCTTGCTGCGGAGAGCAGGAGGGGGGAAGAGAGAGTGGGAGAGCAGAGGGCAGGCCGGGCGCAAGGCCCTGGCCGTGGAGGAAGGAGGAGTAGAATAGGGTGCGAGAGGCCGAAGGGGCCGGCACAGCCAGCTGCCCAGGCCTTGGCTGGGGCTGGAGATGCTCAGCGCTCCTCAGCGCCCCGTGCCCACGAGCTCAGCCATGCGTTGCGGCAGCTGGCAGGGGGTCTGGGGCAGGGCGTGGCTTTAGCAGGGCCCACAGGTGTCCCACAGCTTCTTGCTGTAGCGCGGCAAGAGGTAGGGGCTGCAGGCGGGAGAAGCGTAGGGCCTGCCAAAGGTGCAGAGGCCCCCCGAGCCCTGGGTGGCCCCCGCGCCGTAGAGGCCCCCCAGCCCCAGGGAGCCCCCAAAGGCGGGTGCTCCGGAGGAGCCCACCACGGCTTGCTGGGGGAAGGAGCTGAGGATGGGGCCGGGGAAGGTGACGACAACGGGGGGCGGCTGGATGAAGGCCGTCGAGTCGGGGCACTGCCGCGCGCACAGCTCGTTGCAGCTCTCAGCGATGGGCTGGGGGACGGCGACGCTGGTTTTCGGCGGGCACAGGTCGTAGCAAGCCATCTTGCGGGATTGGACGGTGCTCTGCAAGAGGGCACAGAGTGCGATGCGAGGGAGCCGTAGATGGCAGCTGCCCAGGCTGAGGCGCAGGGGCCAGGGGCAGGGGCCAGCGGCAGGAGGAGAAGCGCTCGCAGACTTACCCTGTTCCCCAAGGAGAAGGCGGACAGAGCAGTGCTTGCGAGAGCCCCGCGCAGGCCGAGCTTTTATCCAGGCCCCGCCATTGCGCAGCGCCTGCTGGGCCAATGGGCAGAGGCGGCACTCCCTCCTGCCGAGGCCAGGCTGTCCTGCTCCTGCCCTCCCTGAGTCAGCATCCCCTGTCCGGACCAGCACAGGCCCCTTTGCTGGCTTCCCTCCCCTTTCCGCTTGGCGGGCCAAATGCGTGGTGCTGAGCAGGCAGTGCCCGAGAGGAGCGCCTTTGATTTGGCGTTTCGTCACCTCGCCCCTCTGGAGATAACAACTGCAGTGCGTACGTCATGGAGGCGCTGGCGTGTGGCTGCTCCTTGCCCAGCGCCACGACCCCGCTCTGCCCTGGGGCTCTCCACAGCGCGCACGCGGCCACCCCGAGACCAAGCCCCTGGGGAAGAGCTGCGGCACGCAGGGTGCTGGCAGCCCGCCTGTGTCACGCTGCATGCCCTCTTAGGCACGCAGGGGATGAGACGGCAGCGGGGCTAATTTGCCCATTAGGTGAAGGCTGGCGAGCGTCCGAGCGGGGTAATTGCAGGGGCTGAGGGAGCGGGTGGGGGCTGGCGAGGAACCGGCGTCAGCACAACAGCCCCGTGGCGCGCAGGGAGGAGGCCATGGCTCGGCCACCATGGGCCACGTGCCCCCAGCGCGGCCAGCTCCTCCCCGCGCTCTCCGGCCCCCATAAAAGCGTGGTCCTGGGCAAGCGCTGGCATCCGCCGCTCCTGCCTGGCTCTGCTCGGGAAAAGGGTGGGTGGCGGGGCCTCGTCGGGCAGGGGCCGGTGTGGGGCTCCCTGGCCACGAGAGCTCTGCCGGAGGCGCTGTGGGCAGAGGGGCTCCGTGGGGGCAGGCGAGGGCCGCGGGCACGCAGGGAGCAGGCGTGGAGAGCCGGGGCGGGCTGAGGAGGGAGCCCCCTGGCTGGGGCACGGGCCCTGCTCTGCCAGGGCATCTCCTCACTCACAGCACCGGCCCTGGGGGCTTTGCATTGCAGGCTCAGCTCTCTCACACCAAGATGGCTTGCAACGACCTGTACCCGCCGAAAACCAGCGTCGCCGTCCCCCAGCCCATCGCTGAGAGCTGCAACGAGCTGTGCGCGCGGCAGTGCCCCGACTCGACGGCCTTCATCCAGCCGCCCCCCGTTGTCGTCACCTTCCCCGGCCCCATCCTCAGCTCCTTCCCCCAGCAAGCCGTGGTGGGCTCCTCCGGAGCACCCGCCTTTGGGGGCTCCCTGGGGCTGGGGGGCCTCTACGGCGCGGGGGCCACCCAGGGCTCGGGGGGCCTCTGCACCTTTGGCAGGCCCTACGCTTCTCCCGCCTGCAGCCCCTACCTCTTGTCGCGCTACAGCAAGAAGCTGTGGGACACCTGTGGGCCCTGCTAAAGCCACGCCCTGCCCCAGACCCCCTGCCAGCTGCCGCAACGCATGGCTGAGCTCGTGGGCACGGGGCGCTGAGGAGCGCTGAGCATCTCCAGCCCCAGCCAAGGCCTGGGCAGCTGGCTGTGCCGGCCCCTTCGGCCTCTCGCACCCTATTCTACTCCTCCTTCCTCCACGGCCAGGGCCTTGCGCCCGGCCTGCCCTCTGCTCTCCCACTCTCTCTTCCCCCCTCCTGCTCTCCGCAGCAAGAGCAGGACCCTTCAAGGCCTGTGGGGCCCATGGGCCAAGCCCTCCCGAGCTGCACTGCCGCACCGCCGGGGCTTGCGCAACCAGAAGCCACGCTCTGGAGAAGATCCTCTGTCCCCCCGACACGCCACAGCCAGCCTCACTGGGTCCTGCTCCAGCTCTCTGTCCACTTCTCCTGCCGTGCCAGGCACAATAAAGGTTTCCTGCATCCACTTCTGTCTCCCTCCTTCTCATTTTGTTCTTAATATTGATGATCGTCGTTACTTGGGCTTATTGGCTGATTAAGTGTGATTAATAGGAAATTCTTATATTACTATATTTTACCAGGATTTTTTTTTCTACCAATGAGAGAAGAGCTATTTTGTCTTCTGTTTTTTGCTTGTTTGCTTCTTTGTTTTTATTTTTTTTTTTATATTTATATCGTATATTCTCTGCTTAAGGGACGTCCTTTTTTTCTTTCGTAAGTGGTAGAAGAATATTTCTCTTACTCCATTGTTGCAATTGAAATAATTGGTATGGAGTAGGGAGCTTGACTTTTGCCATACCATCACTTATTTGTTGCTATGCTGATAGCCTTTCCTCTTTTGTTTTTTCTTTCTGACTATATCCTGTATTACACCAGAATCTTTTTTTCCATTGTCAGCAGGTGCATGGCTTTGTGCTGTGTTACTGAAAACATTCCGTTACTCTTACTCCCACCTATTAAACCATCTTGCTTTTCCAGTCTTTAAGTTTGATTCTCTCCTTTTTAATGCCAGTAAGCTTTATCTTAACAGCATGTAAAATGAAATGCTCCCAAATTATGTGCCAATGTCATTAATGCAAAGATATAATTAGTGGTTTTCCAAGACAGCTTTGAGTAATGAACCGGTAACCTCCCTCCATTCCTCTAACTCTCACATAACATTAGAGATAGCTTTTCTCTCTGTGTCTATGTCCTGTTTTGCAACCAGACATGAACTCACTCTGAACATGCATCCAGCCCATATAAAAACTATGCAATCATGTTAGCTGGAACCTAATAGCTCTCACCAGTCTTGTTATCTTGTGCTAGGTGCTTGCTGTCTCACACAATATGCATCTAGTCAGGAACTGGCTGATACTTTGCCTGTCACTGTCTCATCTAGTCAATTGAAAATTTGGTAGCTGGTGCTTGGGTGTTTACCACCAAAGTAGCTCTTGGAGGCTCTGCATGAGAATGGGGATCCTGGTGTTGAGAAGAAAAACAGAGAGGAAATCAGTCACCCCATTTTGGGAGGAAAGAGGGCTTTGCTTATCACAAGAGCTGCCCGAGCTGAGGAGATGCAGGGCTAATGTGGCACAAGGCAGGATAATGGTTGCTGAGTTCCAGAAAAATCCTGGCAGCAGTGCCCTTCCTTCAAGTTGTGTGAGACTGGAGAGCAGTGGTAGAAATGGAGAGCCATCTCCTTGCACCCAAAAGGAAGGAGGCCTTCTCCACCCTAGAAGCCTGGGCTGCTCACCCATCCTTGGCACACTCTGCTGGTAGCTGTGCTCTCATCTGAGCCCTGCAGGCTCCAGCTGCATCCCAGCACTCTACAGGCCTTCACCTAAAAGCCTAGGACAAGGAGGGCAGGTGGAGTTGCAAACTGAGCAGACAGGGGACAGAGAGAGAGACTTTTGTGAGGGTCCTTTTTCATTGAAATGTTCCTAATAAATACATAATATCTTAAAATAAAAGCAAGATTCATGAATATGATAGTCAGGCTTCTTTTGTTTTCAACTCATTACTACATACAGCACAGGGCCACCGGATACACCCAGATACTTTTGGAGGACAGTGAAATTACCTATTAAAGTCTGGCTTGCTACTCCATAACACCAACAGAGGGCTGAGATCAAGAAATCATAGGTTCATGGATGCGGCATTTCTTTGGAAGAGTCTGCAAAGTAATACCTAACCCCCCTGCAAAGAATTAGTTCATTTTCTACTTGTTTCACCCAGCTGATGTACAGAGGCATGGCCAGAACTTCCCTGAGGCAACTGTTATCATAGCAGCGATTAACAAAAAAGAAGTAGAGCTTGATCATTGCTCATCAGATACTTATCTTAATAATTGTATCCCGTTGTTTATCTTCCTTCTATTGTTCCTTTTCTGAATATAACCTGACAGAACTTCAGGCCAGGGTTTTACTTTGTATGAGAACACAGTGAGAAGATTTCTAGAAATCATTTAGGAGGAGGTAAAAATAAAAGGAATGCCATCATTAAACTCTACAAACTTTAAACATTTTACTAACCACTGGAAATCTGAGAGCTAGAATAATTAGTGTAGGGGAGATGAAAGATGATAATTTCATCTCAGTGGCAAAGAAAGACTGCGCACAGAGCTTCCTCTGCAGTAGGACCACCTGAGGCAGAGGTGCCAGTGTCACGGGCTTTCTCCAGGGCTACAGCCCTCAGTATGGGAGGCAGGGCTGCCAGGGGCTTTGGCCAGGGCGCCCCGGCTCTTTGGGGGTCTGGGAGAGTGAAGGGGCCATGTGCAGGCGGAGGGAGCCCTGGAGCCCCCGCGGGGCCTGGGAAGAACAGGCGGAGAGGCAGGCATTGGATGCAGGCTTGCTTTATTGTCAAGGCAGGAAAGGACACAAGCACAGAGGCGCGAGCAAGGCCCAGGCAGGCCGGTGGTGCCTGGGGCTTCCAGAGAGGCGTTCTTCCTTCAGGCTTCTGCCAGGCACTGGCTGGCCCAGGGCCAAGAAGGGGCCCTGGGGGGGCAGCACTGGAGGAGTCACACAGTTGTACACTAGTAAGGGCAAACAGGAGGAGATGAAACACGTGATAGAAAAGGAAATGAGAAAAGAAGTGAAGAACGTCATTTAAGGAGCTATTCTGACTCCACTGCATTAAGCAGAAAGTTTTGATGTTCTGCTCCTTACTCAGGAGCCCAGTTGAGGATCGAGGTCATATCACTCATTTGCCAGTTCTCTATCATGCAGGGAACATTCTGCGTGATTTAGCAGGGTCCGCAGCTTCCACGGCGGTTTCTGTTGTACCGGTAGGTGTAAGGGCTGCAATAGCCAGAACCGAAGGATCTACCATAGCCAGACAGGCCCCTGTAGCCCAGGGAGGAGCCTCCAAAGCCAGACAGGCCCCTGTAACCCAGGGAGGAGCCTCCAAAGCCAGACAGGCCCCCATAGCCCAGGGAGGAGCCCCCAAAGCCAGACAGGCCCCCATAGCCCAGGGAGGAGCCCCCAGAGCCATACAGACCCCCATAGCCCAGGGAAGAGCCTCCAAAGCCAGACAGACCCCCATAGCCCAGGGAAGAGCCCCCAAAGCCTAGGGAGCCCCCAAAGCCCCCAAAGACGGGTGCTCCAGAGGATCCCACAACTGAATCCTGGGGGAAGGAGCTGAGGATGGGACCAGGGAAGGTGACAGCAACAGGGGGCGGCTGGATCACGGCCACGGAGTCAGGGCACTGCCGGAAACAGGGCTCGTTCCCACTGTCAGCGATGGGCTGGGGGCAGCTGATGCCACTGTTGTAGGTGGGGCACAGGTCATAGCAAGACATCTTATGGGGATGGAGGTCAACCTTCAAGATACAAATATTGATTTTAGTAAGCATAATGCATTTTTTTGCAGACCTAAAAGCACTACAGAGTTCTCTGCCTTTCCATGGACAAAAGTGCTTTGAGATAGACCAATTTACCCGTGTGTAATAGAATTGAAAATTGAAGCAGTAGCAAAATTATTTGCCGAGATGCTTTGGTGAGTCATTGGATCAGCAAGGACTTGGACTTCCCAAGAACCAGGTTTCGTGTTATGCATGATTTCATGACTCTGGCTCATCTTACCCACTGATCTCCCTGGTGCTGAGCCTTGTGGAAACAGAGATTATAAATCATTGCCTATTCATATTTGCTCAGTAACTTGTTTGATGAGACCATTACAAGGGAATTGCAAACATTATTGTTTCCAGTTTCCAAACACTGAAACAGGGCACTGAGATTTATGACTAGTTTAGCAACACTGTTTTGATACTGAGCTCTGGGCTCTTTTGCCAATCTCACCCTTAATGACTTGTCCTCTTTAACACAAAGAAACATCTGTTTATCTGCCAATCCTTAAATTCTCTCCATGACCCCCCTCTTTCTCTTTGTTAAATCAATCTGTAACAGCACATCTTCAACATCTCTCATTTCCTTTCTGTTTCTTCCTCTAACTCAGTGCCTGATCTCTGATTGCTTTCATGCCTGTTTATCTTGAATTAATATAAAAGCAACTTGAGCAATCTATAATAAACTGTACATAATGAAAATTCTGCTTCTAAGCTGAAAATGTTCCCATCAGCCATGAAGATATAAGCTTTTTCAAAGTTTTATTTCCAGAAACACATATAAACAAACAGAAAAGAGGAATGCATATTTAACTAGTCACATCAATTCTTCAGCTGTTGGAAATAAACTGATAATGAACTTTTAATGCCATTTCAAGAAACTTTTGGTTGATTTTGAAATTAAATGCCTGCCCTGAATGTGGAAAACCTATCCATAACCCTGAGAATAATTTATGTAAACTTTATCTTTTCATCTAAAATTTTATCTACTAGTACTAATTGAAGAGACCATCCACAATTAAATTGTATAGCAAAGAGGTATAATAGTTGTAAAGAGCAGATTCAGACTTACCAAATTCACTGAGAAGAACGAATAAAGAGCTGAGGTTGGAAGAACCCTGAGTGGAGAGTGCTTTTATACACTGCGGACTGCCTGAGGGATGAGAGGCAGGTTTTGTGAATGTAGAGGTAATTAGCTGACACAACATTTTTTTGTATTGATACCTCCACAAAGTGATGAAATTCTTTTGCTTTTTTTTTTTTTTTTTTATTACTTGATTCCAATTATCATGTAACATAGCACAACCATTACATCACACAAGGGTCTTTCATTTATAATAGTGATGGGTGAAATTAATGCATCTTTCATCATAAAATATGATTTGTGAAATTAATATTAGTTTTCTATCCTCTTTGGAGTTGCACCATGTATTAAGCTGCTTATACATAGTTAATTCTTCTTTTGCTCTCTCATATGATGATGATATATCAGAAATAACCTGTTGTGAGTTGTTTCTACCAAATACCTTACACAAGGTTTCTTTCTTCTTAAGGAGAAAATAAATCAATTAATAATATAACTAAATCCTCAGGAAGGCAGGCAATATTTTCTGTGTGCTTGGTGTTTTTTTCTGAGATGTGATAAAGTTCGCATTGCAATCCATGGAGGCTTCTCTGTACTCTTTGAATCAAGCTATATCGCAAGCATCCCTGAACACCCAGTGGCAGAGGTCCTAAACAGTCTTCACATCTTCACATTTTACCTGACCTTCAGACTAGAGCTTAAAGCTGAATTTGGTTATGAAGAGACAGATATTTATATTTTTAAGGATGGAGAGCTTAAAATAATAATCATCAAAATGCACATTGAATTAACATCCTAATTTGTGACAAAGCAAGTGAAGAGGAGAGCTTTGAAGTGAGATTTCAGAGTTACAGGCTGCCTAAGCCATAGACCAATAGCATTAACAATTCAGTGGATTCATCCCAGGGTACGTGAATCCTGGTGTCCTGTCTGCTCACCTTCTCCGTTTTACCTCTGTCCTTCTTCTGGCATATCTGCTGTGACATTGAACAGGCTCTCTTTGGCTGTTCAAAACTGCTGAGACCTTTTGTGTAAATCAAAGACTGTTCACTGTTGTTAAAGGACATTATGCTGCTCTTATTTCACTTGTATTTCAAATAGGAAATAACACAACCTTTTAGGTATCAGTGTCTAAAGTATCATTGAAGCAACATTTAAATGGACAGATTCCCAGTGAATAGCTGAAATGAGCACAGTGGGATACTCAAAAAATTCAGCTCAATTTGATCCACAAGGTTGAAAGGGTACATTTGCCTGAAATTCCTTTAATTTTCAGCTTGCTCTTCAGGAGTCCTTGATCCTGGTCTACAACTGATCTTGCAACAAAAGCCATGACTGACAGCATCTCTCAGTAGAGAGCAATTATGAGCTGGGAATCCACTTGGAAAAGCAAAGGCTGGCTTTTGCTGAGGTTTCTTTCTTTATGGCATTATTATAATACCATATCATTATGATGGTTATCGTAATCATCGTAATTATCAACATAGTTATCTTCATATCACATATTATTTCTAAATTATGAGCTTTTCCAACACTGGAGATGCATAAGGAGATTTCCTGAACTGTAATACTGAATAAAAAAGTCCCAAGGATTTATGAGGACATTCCAAGGGATTTTCAAATACCTCACAGACATTACTGGCTTGTATTTACTGCGTCATAATTATATAAAAAGTATGCCTAGATGCTTACACCCCCTATTATGAGAGATTGTCACATTAAAATATCACATTAAAATAAGTAAGTTAAGGTCACCTGGGTCTTTCATGTAGTCAGTTCATGGTTATAACGCTTTTTTGGATCTTCCTTTATTTCTCAAAAATAAAATAAAATAAAATAAAAACTAACTTTCTTTTTATTAAAGTATACATCGGTACACAAGAAGAAATCTGCATATGTTAACTGAACTTTTAATGACACCAAAAAAAGGCCCACTGAATGATAGTCTCTGTCTTCATATTGTATCAGCACTAGACTCCCTTTCAGTATTTACAACTTAACAACTGATTTACTTGGTTCTTGTACTCCTGTATTCCTAGATACGTATCCCTCACAAATAGCAATGGAAAAAGAAAATGTAAAAATATAAAGGAAAGTGAAACTTCAAGAAAAGAAAAAAAAAAAAAAGAAGAAGAAGAAAAGAAAAAAATATGTTTCCAGAGAGACTTGTTATTGCCAGCTGAAATATTTCCCTGTTCCCAGGAAAGACAGACAATTAGTAGAAAATTCTCCAAAAGTCACTAAAAAATATTCCTGTTTCTGACCACGTTTGCCTTGTAATGCATATTTGGAGATAGAAGTGCTAAGCTTGCAGAAAGTCCCTAGCCTTTATGTGAGCTCCTAAAAGAAATTCCATTTTGTCTCCAGGTGTACTGTCACCTGAATTGATTACACTAAAAGACCTGTAACTGTACAAAAGAAATTACTGTACTCCTGTCATCGTAATAATGCAGGACTCTTAAATAAGTCAAGTCAGCTCACTTCCTCCCCTAAAGAGCAATGGAATAATAAAAAATAATTCCCAGAGATAATGGTGAGGCCTGCGGTGGAGTGTGCATGTCACGCTATGCGTGAGTTTGAAGTGTCTGCAATGCACAAACAAAAAGCAAAAACAATTTCAGCACTTAGAGAAACTACGTGTCCTACAATTTTGGGTTGGTACCTAATTATGAACTCAAGCACGGGATGCCTAATATCCCCCAGGCAATTGAAGAAACTGTATAAAAGCTCTCTCCACTAGGTCCTTCTATCCACTTCTCTTGCTTTGCTTGCCTTCGTGAATTGGGTAAGTCTGATTTCTCTCAAACTGCAAAAAATAATTTGTTGTCTGAATCTCCTAGTTTTAACTTAGAACCAAGTCCTCTTCAGGACCTCCAGGCTGTCAGTGATCTGTAAATTGTTTGCTTCTGAAAATAATGCTTATTTTTTCATTCATTACGGGGCTCTGGTGAAGCCAGGTTTCAGAAAAAGACATTGAGGTATTTTAAGCAGTTTTTAATTGGAAACCTCTAGCATCTTACTGCTGAAGAGATTTCCTTGACTATCTATGACTCCATAATAGTATTTTAGGATGTAACAAATAGTTCATACACATTGCCATAATTCTGGCTGCGTTCAACAGAGTTCTACTGAATTAGTAGCATTAAAGATCCAACTTAGGTAGAAACTATCAACTAGTAGTAATGCTATACTATTGAAATTAACTTACCTGCAAAAATAAATAAATAAATAGATAAATAAATAAATAAATAAATCACAATTGAAAAGTAGATCACTTTACTATCTTAAAGTTAAGACCAGACTCCAAATTACAATACTGAAAAAGAATAGTAATAGATGTTTATTTCTCAGATGTATTACTGATGCCCTGTTGGACAGTTTCATTATGATCTAATGTTTGATATTTCTCTAATGTTAACATAAATGTCCATGTTTAGCAGACCTCCAACCCCACAAGATGTCTTGCTACGACCTGTGCCCCACCTACAACAGTGGCATCAGCTGCCCCCAGCCCATCGCTGACAGCGGGAACGAGCCCTGTTTCCGGCAGTGCCCTGACTCCGTGGCCGTGATCCAGCCGCCCCCTGTTGCTGTCACCTTCCCTGGTCCCATCCTCAGCTCCTTCCCCCAGGATTCAGTTGTGGGATCCTCCGGAGCACCCGTCTTTGGGGGCTTTGGGGGCTCCCTAGGCTTTGGGGGCTCTTCCCTGGGCTATGGGGGTCTGTCTGGCTTTGGAGGCTCTTCCCTGGGCTATGGGGGTCTGTATGGCTCTGGGGGCTCTTCCCTGGGCTACGGGGGCCTGTCTGGCTTTGGAGGCTCCTCCCTGGGTTACAGGGGCCTGTCTGGCTTTGGAGGCTCCTCCCTGGGCTACAGGGGCCTGTCTGGCTTTGGAGGCTCCTCCCTGGGCTACAGGGGCCTGTCTGGCTATGGTAGATCCTTCGGTTCTGGCTATTGCAGTCCTTACACCTACCGGTACAACAGAAACCGCCATGGAAGCTGCGGGCCCTGCTAAATCATGCAGTAATGTTCCCTTCATGTGAGAACCAACAGACCGGGTCACAACTGAAGACCTCCAAGGATTCACTGCTCTGGTTTAAGACCATGGAGCTGTGCTCCTTCAGCCCTGATTGAATTTCTTCCCCTTAACTCTGTTTTCATTTTCTGATCCAGTGCTTTTGCTTTTCCCCTTGCATTTCCATATTGCCCAGGATAAATGTGTAACAAAAACTTGGAGATAATGGTTCCTGTTTCTTTAAAACATCAACTAAGACATGGGAAGGAAAACCAATCATGTGAACGTATCCTTGGCTGGAGATCAATTTCATACCTCTTGGAAACTCTGGAAATGTATTCTTTTTCTCACTTTAATTAAAAGTTTGTTGCATCAAAATTGCCACATTCGGGTGTTCTTTTCTCATGTTTTTACTCTAATTATTTGTCTGATGAAAAGCCTGTAACAGCCTGTTCACATCCTGAAAGTAAGAAAATTAAGGATTTAAAGTGTACAAGAGCAGCATGCAAACACTGAGCACAGAATCATAGAATGCTTTGGGATAGAAGGGATGTTAAAGATCATCTAAGTACAACCCCCCTGCAATGGTCAGGGACTGAAAGAAGTACAGAAAGAACTACTGTAATCTCTCAATTTTTCAAATACAAATTTATATTTTTTAAGAATATGGCCTTCCAGAAAGATTAAAGTAGTACACCTACTAGTTAGAGAATAGCATTGTTAGAAAAATGAAATCATAGATTATTGAATTTAAATGTTTTCCTAAAGATATTAGAATTCACTAATAACTTCTTCCAGACGAGTCTTTGATTTGTCTCTGTGAACTTCAGGTGCTCACTCAACCACTTGAACTCTGTCATCAGGACAGATGTTGCAGAATATTAAGTTAACTTTCTGTCAAACCCTTAAAGAAATAATGTTTTCCAGGCAGTGCAGTGCAATGAAGCTTTTAAGCCTGAAGTGTGGCTAATGGTCTTTTTATATGCTCAGGATAACTAAGATATTAGAGGGTTGTTTGTTTGTTTGTTTTGGGGGGGAGGGAGAGAGGTGGGACACAACTGTTTCTCCATACAGTCACACCACCAACTAATTCATCTTTGCTAGCAAGAACAGCAGTAAAAGATCATAAACCCATATATGCATCCTCAGCACGGTATTTCTCTGTTCCTCCTATATGGGAGCTCCTTTCACCAGGAACCCATATTTTCAGCCCACTTCTTCTACAATTCTGACTTACAACTTCTCCTGACCTTCTACCCTTTCCTTTGATACTTCTCATCCAAGATGGATGAGAGAGCCCACATTCCTCTGGAGGGCTCTTCTTGGTGCAGTTCCTCCTGTCTTCTCCCATCTCAGCAGCCCCACCTCAATAACCTGCACTAGTACCTTCCCACCTCCCTAAATTCATTCCCACTCAGGAACATCATTCCCACCTGAGGGCCTCAGATGTGACCCATTTCTCCCATAATCTGCCTCAAATCCTGCTCAGGCAAGCCCCTGTCTCTACTGCTACTATAATCAGGGAAGATCATGCAGTGGCTCATTAGGGGACGGAGGTTTAGTGTAGCTATTTTCTAAACATTCTATTGTCATTGTAAGCCAGGCCAGCTGGGGAGGGAGGATTTCTGCTTGCAAATATGTGCACCCTGTGCAGCAAAAGAATGATTATCTTCACTAATGGCTGCATCACTTCAGCTGTACTTCTCAAGCTTATAAAATGTAAAGATGGGAGATTCTCTCTTCAGACTTTTCCCTGTTCAGAGGGAAAAACTTTTATGTGTGTGAGCAGAAATTATAACCAAAAGTTGATTTCTTTGATGCAGAGAAGAATCACTTTAATGAGAAAAACATTCACAGAAAAGCATTACACAATACCAAGCATAAACATTAGAGTGCAGACAGGTCCATCCATAATTATTCTTCAGTTGGACACCAAAGTGCAATTTCATAGGAGTAGAAATTATATATTTTACCCCATCAACTATACACATACATGGAAGAAATAAGGAGACCAGGAATAGAAGCGAAGAAATTAAAGATGTGCTGTGCACTCCCAGCTCCACTGCAGCGGGTTGCGTTGATCGTGACTTCACAACATCTCTTTTGAGACCACTGCTGTGGATCAAAATTGTATCTCTGAGTTGCTGGCTATTCTTCATATGGGATATTTCTGCATGATTTAGCAGGGCCCGCAGCTTCCACGGCGGTATCTGTTGTACCGGTAGGTGTAAGGGCTGCAATAGCCAGAACCAAAGGATCTACCATAGCCAGACAGGCCCCTGTAGCCCAGGGAGGAGCCTCCATAGCCAGACAGGCCCCCGTAGCCCAGGGAAGAGCCCCCAGAGCCATACAGACCCCCGTAGCCCAGGGAAGAGCCCCCAGAGCCATACAGACCCCCGTAGCCCAGGGAAGAGCCTCCAAAGCCTAGGGAGCCCCCAAAGCCCCCAAAGACGGGTGCTCCGGAGGATCCCACAACTGAATCCTGGGGGAAGGAGCTGAGGATGGGGCCAGGAAAGGTGACGACAACGGGGGGCAGCTGGATCACAGTCATGGAGTCAGGGCACTGCCGGACACAGGGCTCATTGCAGCTGTCAGCGATGGGCTGGGGGCAGCTGATGCCACTGTTGTAGGTGGGGCACAGATCGTAGCAAGACATCTTGTAGGGATGGAGGTCTGCAAAACACACACTGATAATGGGACTAAGTGGAAGACAAAGACTTGAAAAGATCAATAGTTATAGAAGTTTGGATTTAGTTAATGAGTATAGGAGTTTGAATAAATAGCTTGATTTCCCATTTGTAAGCTTGCTCTATTTCATAATCCTCTTTTTCTGAAAAAGAATTTTGAAAATTCTATAAAACAGAGTTCACATCTAGAAAAGTAAATGGGGAACTTTGTCTAACTCTGTAACTATCATCCCTCATGATGATCCAGCAGAGAACTTAAATGTATGTCCACACATAAAACTGAGAATGAGAAGCAAAGTGACTTTGTTCCACGTCATTTGATGAGTCAGTAGGAAAACCCGGACTTGGGTTCATCAGGTCTACATGAGATGTGGCTATTATATATAACTTAATTACAGTAGCTTTTTCTTCTCACTCATTCCAATTTTGCTGAGAGTTGTTGGAACACAGATTATGGGGTTTTCCCTGCTTGGATTGCTTACAAATGTATGTGACCTGACAATAAAGGACAGATGGTAGCATTATCAGCTCAATTCCCACCTAGGCATCCACTGCACTGATACAAGCCGTAAGATTTCATTATGAAAATCAACGGAATCAACAGTGTCAGCCCTAATGTCTATCAAAACACTCTTCTGAAATTACTAGTCCCAGGACAAAAAGGAACTCCTCTGTAGACCCCAGAATCTAGTCTACATTTTCTCCTATAAATTCAGTTATTTTCTCAAGTTACGTTTTTACTCTTCTCTGCTCACTGTGTCCTGCAACACCCTAGCAGGGCTTTGAGGAAGAACATGAAAGTGAGAAGGTAAAGGAAAGACAAAAGGACAGACAGAAGCTTTTCTGTACCAGGACAACACACAAAGCTTCCTCAGATGCATAGCTTGTTGATCTCAAGTTGGATGGATGTCTGCACCGGTAACACCCATATTACATGCTGAACCTCACAACATAAAAACTTTGCAACAGGGTAAACGCACTGCAATCAGGGTAGCGCTGTGCATGTCCCAGTGTTTCTGACATTGAGGTAGTACCTCTGCAATGCCTCATGCACCAAGGAAGTGTATCTACAAGCTCAGGGCTGACATTAGGATCTCTATCCCAATGCAGTGTCGATACACTCGACAATATGGATGGTGAAGTTAAAACCAGCAATAAAAAGATACACTAATAGCAATAGAGAAGAAACAGCCTTACCTGAGTCACCAAGAAGTCAAGGGAAATGTTTGGAAGAGCTATGAGAGAGAAGAGTTTTTATATTCTATCTGAGCAGCTGGAGGTACAAGATCAGCACTGGTTGCCCGCCCCATTGTCAAACACGTGTAACCCATCAAAATTATGACATTGCTTTGCTCATCATTGCAGTTTATAAGACCTTTCAAAATTCTCTTGTAAAAGGGCCTAAACATTACATTAGATGACAGAGAATTCTTTCATCTTCTGACTTGTTGTGGAAAATTAATATCTGGCATTATTCCAGTCACTTCTTTGAAATTACAACAGAAATTATTAAGCTGGCTCCTCTTGTATTAACTTAATGCCTGGAGAGTGTCTCATGGATTTATCAGAACAACAAACTGCTGTCATGGACAGGATTTTTGTTTAAGTACATCTAATTCACATTACAGCCTGCCAGAACAGAAGTTAAAGACTGTCAATTCAATGTGTAGGAAGGCTGGAGGTGGTTTCCGCATGCTTAGCTTCTCCACCCACAGGTGGGGACCTCGGCACCTGTGGGGGGCAGTAGTATTTGGCCGAAAAGGGGACAATTCAACTCTGAAGAGCCGCAACAATTCCAGGCACCTGCAAGGTTTGCTTCAGTCTAGTGTTCTGGATAGGGCTTGTGTAGAAATTGAAATTTGAGCAGAAAAACTGACAAATCCTGAGTTTTGGAGTGCTGGGAGCTCTTTTCATACAAATACCAGCTGAATGTGTTTCTCTTTCCATCAGTCACTCAGACAGCTGGATTCTGTGTCAAAAATGTGTGGGGAGAAGTTTGCACAATTTCACAAAGCAGATAGGAGGGAAAAATATGGAATGAGTTTCTGAATTTAACTAAATCTGCAAGGGGATTGGCAATGCCAAAGAGATTTTTTTCCAGGTATTGTTGGTTTAATATGGTTATAACCAAGATGGTTTCTGAGAATGTTTAATAGGCCCAAGGAAACATACATTTTTTCAGTACAAATGGATCCACAGGTGAAATAAATGAAATAAATGAAATGTGACAGAAGTGTTTTGAATTATTGACTGATTCTCAGGAATCCATGATCTGTGATACACTGTGAGCCACAACTCTAGAACAAGGCTGAGCTGGCAGTTTCTCCAAATAGAGAACAATTATGAGCCTGGAACATAACGTGCAACAGAAAGGCTGTTTTTTCCCTTGTTTACAGATGTGCTATTTTAATACTGCAGATTCTATGCCATAGATTACCATAAATTATGAGGTGGGTTTCTCAGCCTTTGAAGTGGTTAGAACTTTTTCTGGACAATATTTCTAAGATTCCAGGGAACAAGTCTTTTCAAATGCTGCAAACTATCCACTAATAATTTAAGAATGCTTTCTTACAATTAAATTAATGACATGTACCTGGATCTAGGTGCCTAGCAATTATGAAATTACATCACATTAAAATGCATAATTCAAGGTCATTATTGTCCTTGCGATAAACAGTTCATGACTGTTTTCTTCAATAAAGAAGTATAAAGTGAAATACAAATTTATAGAAAGAATACATGATTTCATAAGCCATAAAATCAGTGTAGATTTGTCATTTTCAGTTACACATTTTTCTCAGGTTGTTCCAGTTCTGTCAACGATCAGCCTTAATCCATGCAAAGGATTCCTATGTCTCTAATGCGGCATACCCCTAGGATGCTTTCTTTTGGGTGTCATATTGGGCTCATGTTGAGAAGCTGAAAGTGCAAATGATAAAAAATGATGACCTCCAAAGTTGCTCCAATTACCTCCATTTTATTTCCAGATAACCTAGTTTTTTAATGGAAAAACATGTGCACATTGGGTGATCACAGTGCTGATGAGCTGCACAGTAAGCAGCCATGTTTTGCCATTAATAATGGAGAAGCTACGGAAAGCATTAGCGTTATTCCTGTTGTAACACCAAGGATGTGAATGGAATGATAGCAGGAATTAATATTATATATAATCTTTTGATGAAAATGATGAAAGAGACTATTGTGATGAAATGCACTTATCATATTTCATGAGAGTTCAAACCAACAGTCAGCAAAACTTTGAGGACCTATGTGTCACATTAGTTTTGGGTTTGCCCCAATTATGCATATGCACAAATTGTACCTTAGGTGATCCCCATCATCTAGGGAACTGTATAAAAACTCTCCTAGTCCAGGGCTCTTCATTCCGCTTTGCTTGCTTTATTCTCCCCCGTGAAGAGGGTAAGTATCATTCTATGTGATCTCTTTCCTAAAATCCAAGTATCTTTTTCCAGACTATTTTAATTCAATATTTATGGAATCATCCATAAATGTACTAAGATTCTTAATAATGTTTGATTATTTCTCTGTGAATTTATTTTTTTTATTTAGTGTTGGACATCAATATATTCAGGTTTAAAGTGGTAAAGTTAGGATTTTCAAAATTGGTCATTTCTTGTTAATACAAACTTGAGCTAGCAAAACAGCGTCCAAAACTTCAGCAGAAAGTTGTTCTTGTCACTAGGAATTTTTAAAGGAATTTGCATGTACATTTTTTATATGTGTCTATTTAAATGTATGCATATTTTGAGGGGACAGGCTTACCCAGAAGGGATACAGAAATATTGTCTGAAGAATATAGAGATGAAACTAGGAAATCTTAACTTACCCTTCACATTGTCCTTACTTTGAGCAAGGAGTTGGACTAGATGACCTTCAGGAATATCTTCTAACCTAATATTTTCTATGGTTCTATGGTTCATTATAGTTCTAATGAAAAAATAAAAATAAAAAAAAATTGTTCACTGAGTCACAATCTTCCCATGTTTTTTATTGGAGACTAGATGGAATCCTATGGTCATATTCATTCTGAAGTGCTCAGACCCCAACACACTTATCTGCAGTAGTGACATAGCTGTAGCTGAGTGTACCAGTTTCACATCTGGGAAATAATCTTTTTACCTACCCTGTGACTCTCAAACTACTTTGCAAGCACTTCAGGGCAGGGAATGCCTTCTTTAATCTGTGTTTATAGGAGGCTCAGCATACTGGTAGAACAATTTTAGCTATTGCATTTGGAACAAGTTACAAATCAATATCCCAGAGTTGTTATTCCAGCTACCCATTAATTTACCACATGAGCTTCACTGCTATTCAGGTTACCCTGCTTTGTTTCTGCTATTATAAAACAAGCATAAAACAGCCTTTTAGACGTGGACAATGTAAGAGTGACTGCAAAATATAGTGAAAGTAATTTGCAGAGTAGGTGCTAGATAGTATTATTGTAAGTGATCAAGAGTTAGGGAGAACAAAGAGCTACTTCTTATAGGAGGACAGGCATAAGAAATTAGGAATGAGACTATAAAAGAAGTGACTTTTCAGTGTGCAATCTGGACAATGCTGATTTTTACAAGAAGGAGAGTTTTTGCATAAATTATACTGAAGAGAAGGGGGCCAAGATCTGAAAGATAAAGCCACTATTCTAGTCCACATGTCCAAATTTTAAACTCTTTTTCCAACAGAATTTGTACTTTTAATTTACTCATCAGTGTGTTTTGCAGACCTCCATCCCTACAAGATGTCTTGCTATGATCTGTGCCCCACCTACAACAGTGGTATCAGCTGCCCCCAGCCCATCGCTGACAGCTGCAATGAGCCCTGTGTCCGGCAGTGCCCTGACTCCACGACTGTGATCCAGCCGCCCCCGGTTGTCGTCACCTTTCCTGGCCCCATCCTCAGCTCCTTCCCCCAGGATTCAGTTGTGGGATCCTCCGGAGCACCCGTCTTTGGGGGCTTTGGGGGCTCCCTAGGCTTTGGAGGCTCTTCCCTGGGCTACGGGGGTCTGTATGGCTCTGGGGGCTCTTCCCTGGGCTACGGGGGTCTGTATGGCTCTGGGGGCTCTTCCCTGGGCTACGGGGGTCTGTATGGCTATGGGGGCTCTTCCCTGGGCTACGGGGGCCTGTCTGGCTATGGAGGCTCCTCCCTGGGCTACAGGGGCCTGTCTGGCTATGGTAGATCCTTTGGTTCTGGCTATTGCAGCCCTTACACCTACCGGTACAACAGATACCGCCGTGGAAGCTGTGGGCCCTGCTAAACACAAGAAAATCCACTGAATAAAGTACCTGTGAAAAACAAAATGCAGATTCACCAGTGAGTGAAGGAGTGCCAGCTTTGTGCAAGCACTTGCAAATCCTGCTCAGTGGTTCACCTTCTGCAGGCTCCAACCTCTCCTTTTTTCGTTTGAATTCTTCTCTGATATATTCATGGGTTCGGTTCCTTGTTATCTTCTATGTTATCATACTGGTGTCTGAATGCAGTGAGACATGTAACTTGGTGTCTTTCAAAATGCATTTGACTCTGACATCTTGGATATACATTCTTGATATTGTGATACGTGTTTGTTCTTTTCATTCTCATTAAAATTCCATTGCATCATTTAAAAAGAAAAGTGTCTTGTGGTTTACTGTTTTCATCCATTCTGAGTTTGCCAACTTTTTTGAGTAAAACTGCCTGTTGTAGTTGGAGCTGCAATAATATTGTGCAAACCCTGCTCACATGGTGAAAGTCTTCACAGGGCACCCTTGCTAGACCTGTTTCATCACTGAACTACAACAACATGGTCACAAAGTACTTGCCATAGATGAAAATTGGCTTTCTTTGCATGTTACCTTATTAGATTCCCCACTCATTAGTCTGTGAGATAATACTTTGAACTACATGTTCACACTCTGAAGACTGAGCCCTTAGTTATTGCACTACAGACTTGTAATCCAATGTTGTACAATTTCACCATGACAGCTCTTAATTGAAGCTCAGTGGTTAATACCAAATGAATTTCAGATTCTGTGTCTCTCTAGCACAGATCAGCCTGGGTCCATACTGTTAAATTTTCTCTCTCCAGTAATTTTTGGCAGTAATTTTGTGTGCATGTGACAATTCAAAACCACAACAAAGACTATTTGCATAATTTCTAAGTATATCTGTTTGAATTCCTTGGTTTGAGAGTTCTTTAGATCTGTTTAAGTAATATATATATGAAGTATACATTTAATTTATATAAATATTATATTGGTATCCTCAAACCAAGTAAAATTACTGTACCACACATTTTCTGTCTTCTGTACCACACATGGTCTATCTTTTCTTGTTATCAGTAAGGCATGTAACAGTCTCCTGATCAAGCAGATGGTTATCACACAAGATGTTTTTCTTTCTGTGGTTCAGCTGCCAAAAGATCTCAGGCTATGTATTTTACTAGAATCAGAAGCATGGCTAACCATACCGTAGGAGTGTTCAGTGAACATCTGACTGGAAACTGAAGAGAGAATATAAAGAAAGCAATGCAAGAGCTGCTAAGCATCTCCAGCTCCACTCTCCATTTACAGAGACAGTATATACTGCACTTCCTCTGCACCCAGTAGCCAAAAAGCCAGGTATGAATCTGCCTTTTATTTGTTCTTATTTTCTAGTCATCACTGATAAATTGACTAGCTTTCCAGCATTAGCAAGACTCACAGCTTCCATAATGGTATCCAGCACCAAAACAACAGCCAGAAAGAATGTACAACTTGCCTAGTCCTGAAAATCTGAGAAAATCTGTGGTAAAGACCATCATAACCAAAGTTCCCAATAACAAAAGGAGCCCTTAAGGATGGGTGCTGACAAAGATCCCGCTATGCTGTCCTGGAGGAAGGAACTAAGCATGCGGTCTGGCAAGGTGATGAGAGCGAGTGGTGGCTGAATCACTACCCTCAGGTCAGGGCAGTCAGCTTATTGCAGCTCCTGGCACTGGGTCCAGATACAGACTGGTCAGCTGACAACATGACAACGTCTAACTGCAGCATAGCCCAAACCCCCTGCAACAAAAAGCTTTGAGCTCATGGTTATGGGAAAGGCCCAGCAGCCTGTATCCACAGGAACACTGACTTGGTTACAGATCCATCCCACCCCCAGCCCAGATCTACTTGGTCAGATCAATGTAGTTCCTCAGATTTGTATGAGCCTTCTAAGAAAAAAAAAATAAGTAAGAATTAATTATTGCTTAGAGGAAACACAAGAATATAGAAGGCTACATGCTTCACCAGACAGATGACTGCTCTTATCCTAAGCCTTTTCTCTGATACAAGTCAGTTCCATGTTGTCTGAAATTTAGTGCAAAGATCCTGATGCTGTCCATCACTGAATGAACTGCCTAATGGCTCACTGGGCTCCTAACACCCAGAAGGCCCTTTTTGCACTGAGTAAGGGAGCTTTCCTTATGTCCTTTTAATGTCTGGCTTTCTTCCATACAAACTAAGTTGATATGGCATCTGGAAGGCCAAGAAACTAGGAGGACATGTTCTCCATTCGACCTGACTGTGACTAGGAGTGTAGGAGTGCAGAGCAATTTGTAGGGTTACAGTTTGAGGTTTTGGCTTCTGCTTAGAAGATTATAAGCCAAGATCTGGGCTAGTGGAGAGCTGATAGCTCCTGACAATAGATTTAAAAAAATACCAGTTCAGCCCTAAAAGACAGCATATAACATTGCTGCCTTGTAAATGACAAAAGAGGAGTAACTCAAATTTACATAAAACCCAGTAGTTTGATATCTAAAGAATATCTTTTCTCCAAGAAGAAGGCAAGAGAAGCAAATCACAAGGCAGCTTTGAGGAGGGACTTTTATACACTTCTCAAACTGCCTGAAGGACCTGAGGCTCCCATTAACACCAGCCCACATTTATCACACATGGTTCACCTCAAAATGATGAAACAGTTTTGCTCAATATTTATGTTTATTAGTTGATTCAAATTCTCATGCTGCTTGAAATGCAAATTACAAAACAAATATTTCTTTCATCTTAACACTTAATTGGCAAGATTCATATTCCTGGTAACATTCCACTAACTCCATTAGAATGACAGGAGGAATTATGTTGGCTTCACTTACTTACCTCTTGTTTATATAGTTGACATAATGATGGTGGCTCAAATGTCAACCACAATTGACATCTGCTTTCATACGCAGGTTTTCTTTCCATCCTTCCTTACCCATGCTAGATAAAGTATAATTGAGACAAAACGTGGTGTCTTTCTTGTGAAATCAATAATCTTTGCATGAGGTTGGAACTTACATTTGAACATGACCACCTTGCGTTTTTTCAGGGGAAAAATCAAAAGAAATATTGTAAAGTACTTTTTAAAATCACCCAGACTCATGCCTTATCTGCCAAATATCCAGTTCTTCTGTTTCTTCATATCTGAGAGGTAAATCCATTCATCAAAACAAAGGTAAATGGGGTAAACAGTTCACTGAACTTGACTTGGAAAGTCCTAGGAAAAGCTTTCAAAACACGAGGACAGAGGCAGGTGCTGCAGATCTTTGTGATGCAGACAGCAAAGGGTCTGTGAATTCACGCAACATCAGCATTGAAGGAGTCTGTACACAAATAAAAACAAATAAATGCAAACCTACTTTGTAATAAGAAATCAGCTGAAATCCTAGAGTTAGAAGTTATGAGCTGGTAACAGGAAGAGTCCACTTGACCAGTACAATTTCAAAAAAATGTATTTCAAATGCTGGGCTTCTTGAATACAACCACATACTTATGTTACAATAATGACGCACCAATTCATGCATAAACCATTAGAGAGGCTTTATGAAGTGCTTAAAAACCACACACAAAAAAACAATTTAAAATCCTTTGTGAGTATGATTGTTCTTGTGATCCTCCAGGGCTGTCTCAAAGTATGTAAGAAAAATCTCATAATTTAAAGATAATTTCTGTTAGAAATGTTGTGGTGTTTGTAATTTAACAAACAACTGATCTGTAAGCAAACAAGGAAATCTGAGGTTGAATGAGGCACTGTTTATTAGGGAGAATCTCAGAATATGGGTGGGATATATCTAATTGAACCTTCCCCATTTAAATGCTGGGTGTTTCATTTAAGCTTGTTTTGTGTGTCAATGAAAGCAAAATTGCTATGTTTTGAGGATGATACAAATACTGGTAAGGTAAGCATCAGGATGAATTGTCTTGCAACAACTCTTGTTCCTCACCAGCAAATATCAGGGAAGCCAGAATAAGTGGTTCAGACAAGTCACTTGAGATCTGGGAAGTCAAAACAGGGCTCTGCAAGAGTATGCACTCTGCAGGTGATGTTCTGCTAATCAGGAAAGAAGAGGAGGAAAAAAATCCATTGCTATAATATTCCATTGCTTTTGCTGCCACTTATCCAGTGTGTCTGTGAAGAAAACACTTAAAAATGGCTTTCTGAAGGTATGGGTTCACTCTTGTATTTTATGACTGTTGGTGGGAACAGGATCAGAAGGTGTCTTCCACCTTACTGAATATCTCATTGCAAAATGTGTGAGTAGATTAGATTCTAGCCTAGTTCTGAAGTGCTTAAATATAAACACATATATGACAGCAAGTTATGGCACAGATTAAAATCATTACGGGAAGTTAATGAAGGAAGTGCTAAATAAATAGAACCAGTTTAATTCTGCTTGCAATGCCAGTGAGGAGGGTGGAATGATACTAGCAAAGAAGCTGGTCAATTAAGCTCTAGATGAAAGAGACCTGGGAGCTGGAATGTGCATATCATGCTATTCAGAGATTTAGGGTGATTTTGCAAACAGCGAGCAACAACAATTTCATCATTTTGGGAAGTTAAATGCTTCAAATTTGGGCCGGTTGGTGATTATGACCTCATGTGTACACTGCCTCAGCCCCCCCCAGGCAATCTGAAAAGCTGTATAAAAGGAGTGGGTACACAGACATACTTCATCTCCTTCTCCTGCAGACTCTCCTCTACATCAGGTATGTCTCATCTCTTTCTAAATGCCAAAATGTTTTCGTACTGCACCTTAAAATACAGTACCCTACTACCATGTTAAGTTTAAGTTTGTAGAACTATTTTGTTGTGTCGTAGCCCCCTGCCCTCCCCCCCCTCCTTGTTTAAAGTATATTTGCAAGTTTTAGGAGACACAAAAAGGATTGAGGCATTTATTTCACTATTATTCATATTTTGGCATTTCTGTCCTGTTAGCAGATTGAAAATATAGGAAGGCATAAGCTTTAAAATGCAGAGTTCTCCTGTACCATTTCAGTTAATAACTAAATCAGAAAAACATGGCTATAATCTAAGCTGTTCAGGGACCCAGCTGAGTAAAGAGCATTATCTACATGGGAATTTTATTGCAAAATAATCCTAGCTTGTATTTAGTTTATACGGATAGGTAAAAACTGAATCCTACTTATTTTAAACCCTAGTTATTTTCCCTAGAGACAATAGCAAGGAAGGCAGGAAGTCTGATCCAGCGTATTTGTCAAATATCCACTTGCAAATTGAGATCCAGATTAGCTATTTGGATACACTGAGTTCAATGCTTTGATTCTCTACATTGCATGGCTATTATATGAACAAAATATTTCCTCCTTTTTACTGGAAGCAGTGGCAAACCACAAGCTTTAATAGCCAGTCTTTCTGTGGAAATGGTAGTTTGCAAACTGGATTTTTATCTGATGAAGAAAATCAGCTGCTTATATTTTCCCAATTTCCTCCACACTCAGTATAAAATTGTACAGCTATGACAAGAAATATGTGGATAGAAATATTTCATAGGGTAACTTTATACATCAAGTATATGAATCTCTCTTTGGGCTCAAATACTTTGGGGGTTTTACCACAGGGATTAGAGAGATTAAGGGAATGTAGAGCTAAAAAGGAACAACTGGAAGTAAATTATCCCAGAGAACTTAAAAGTAGACAGGAACCAGAAAAGAAGCGTGAAATCTGCAGTTAAAATAGTGTTGAGTTTATGTCTCCATTGCATGTTTCCTGACTCAAAACCTGCTTCTGTCTCATTTGGTATAATAAAGAAGTCATGTCTGGTGTAGATATTACAGCTCTGGGGTTTCAAACTGCACTGCTCAGGGAGAACTTCTGTTTTCGTAACACTGCTGATACTTTGCTCCTCCAGGAGGGAATTTAAAAAAAAAAAAAAAAAGAGAGAGAGAAAGAAAAAAAAAAAAGAAGAAAGCAGCAATTTCAGAAGGCTTAGAGGATGATACAATTGCAGGGATAGGATAGGGAGAGGATAAGGATAGGGAAGATCAAGGTGATGATGATCAATGCAAAATTTTGTGAATTCATCAATTTTGCCTGTGCATCAGACAATCATTTTGCTTGTTCCTCAGCAAGCCAGCAACAAATGTTGTGCTCCAGTACAACTTGTGCTTTGTGTTTACTCAGCTCTGTGCTCTGTGTTTCAGGTTCACCTCCCCTGCAGAGAAATGTCCTGCTATGACCTGTGCCCCAGCACCAGCAGCATTGCCTGCCCCCAGCCCATCGCCAACAGCTGCAACGAGCCCTGTGTCCGGCAGTGCCCTGACTCCACAGCCGTGATTCAGCCACCCCCTGTTGTCATAACCTTTCCTGGCCCCATCCTCAGCTCCTTCCCCCAGCAAGCTGTGGTGGGTTCCTCCGGAGCACCCACCTTTGGGGGCTCCCTGGGGCTGGGGGGCCTCTACGGCCCCAGGAGCTCTTCTGGTTATGGGAACTCTTTGGGATATGGAGCACAGTACGGTTACGGGAGCTCAGCCCTCTCCACATTCGGCAGCGGGTACTGCAGCCCCTTCTCCTCCCGACGTTACAGCCAGTTCCTCCATGGCAGCTGTGGGCCATGCTGAAGGTAGAAGAGCATGGAAGAGTCTCTCATGAAGACACAAATGCAGAGCAGTGAGGATGGGGGTTCAGCAATTTGGCAGCCCTGCAGTGGAGCTGCTGCCACTTAGCATTTCTGATCTTTCATCTTTTGGTTTTCCCTTCAGTTTCTAGTTTATTGTTCACTGATGGCACCTGTTCCAGCTTTCCCATTTAAAAAAAAACTATTGTGGGCCAGCATATGCAATATAACCATCCCTCATAATGGCAACTGTCTTCATTAGGAGTGGCACAACAAACAGAAGAAAGCCAGCTGAGGACAGCAATATTTCTGAACAGGACATTTGTTGAACATTCTCTGAAACTGTCTGGAAACATTTTGTTGTTGTTGTTGTTTTCATATTCTGTCATATCTTGCTTTGCAAACAAAGGCATTTGTTTATCATTAAAGTTTTGTTGCATCACAGAAAGCTTTCTGGTTTCCCTTGAGCTTGTTCTGGGTGGTGTTCTGCCATGGCCAGGAACAAGCTGTTAACAGAGAATTACTGCTACAAAACATTTTAGTACAGATTGAATTTACACAGTGTCATAAACATTTCCATAACAACACCCTGAGGAGGAGCTGTTCATCCTTTGAAGATGTTAATGGCTTGAAATAATGTAGTATCTTAACTTCTGTTATTTAAACATTATTTCAGTGGGGCCTTTCCATGAGCATTCAGACAGATAATTGTGGGTTTCCACATTGAGTTCAGCATGACCACAAATGCCACTGAGGTATTATCCAGCAGAGGACTTTCCAAAAGTAAATTTGCACCTGCAAATTCACAAATACAATGCTCAACTTACAACCCCGACATTGCCCAGCAGTGTTTTAACTCCAGACATCGCAAGCAGCGAATGCAATGCTCATCCCTCCTTGTAGTCATCAGCCTGTCTGCCCCAGTAGGAAAGAGGAATAATCCCTGTTTCCTTTAAGAAATAACTAGTTCAGTAAGTATCAGGAGCAGAAGACACTCAGAGCTTCTGAGCTGTTGGTAATATAGCCAATTCTAATTGCAATGAAGCTGCAAATGAGGCATGTTCAGTGCTATGCAAACAAAGAGTAAAGCCAAACCCTGCCCTCAGGTGCTTTCAGAGTAAACTGACAAGACAAGCAAAGCATGAGCAGCCTTGCTCTTTTCCCTTTTTAGCAGATAAGCATCTTTTGTAAAGAGATTAAAGGCTATGCTTTCCATACTGAGAAAAACATTAGTTAACATTCTCCCCAGGTGACATGGGAAATGCTTGGTAAAGCCCAGAATTGGATTCTCTCCAATGTCCCCATCTAACACTCAATGCACAGTCTCTGCTTCCAGAGTTCTATGCCACTGGTTAGCTCCAGGTTTGGTCTTCACTGGTGCTCACATCTCCTGTAGGAAGAGGAGGAAAATAGCAGGGATAAGGAGCTCACAGTGGAATATTCCTGTCTGGCATACATCAGGATGGAGAGCATTTCAGTAATGCTAATTTCTGTCTTAATATTCAAATTTACCTGTAGTCTAGTTCACTATTCTCACTACCATTTGTTAGTCAATTTGTTGGTGTTTAAAATGGAATATATTCCATTTACTTTATTTTTTTTTATTTTTTTCCCCACGATAGAACTCTGAAAATGAAATAATCAAACTGACATGTTTCCATGGACTTCTGATTATATTAACTGAAAGACTGCATTACATGGCTAGTATACACGACAGAGGACATTTAACAGATTCAAGACATGACTTCTGAGATTGTCTTTTAAGTAAAAGGGGAGAATTAGCTAAAAAAGAGACAATTCTTCAGGTTTCTCTGACAGAACATTTTAAAATATCTGAAACATTCGAGTTCAGATCCTCCAGCTGCAAAACAGGTGAAAGGTTGACTGTAAGTGATCGATTTGCTAATTGCTCCAGGTCTAAACCCTGGAAGGAAGCTGGCATTCAGCAGGGCACATTTCTGGTTCTGCTATGCTAAGCAATTGCACCTACAGGACATTTACCAGTGGTGAGAGCCTGAGCCATGTAACAAACCATTAGGCTCCAGCAGTGAGTAAATATTTAGTGAATCCATCTATTTAAATCAAACATGAGAGGCTTAACTCCCACAGATATGTCTTGAGCTGTAATTTAGTGTGGAGGAGGATATACACTTTGGGCTATGTTTGCAACATCTTTATGAATCAACTTCTAATTGCATCTCCTTTAGTGATAGAATTACTTTGTACTAGGGTATAAACACATTTAGATGAGAGGAGAGTGTAGTGACCTCTATAGTTCAAGAAGAGACAGTGACCTGATTTCATTTATTATTGCTTCCCGTTTCTGGTCGTTACTTGTTTCACTGACAGAAGGAACAGGAGTCTGAGTCACTGGAGCTAAGTGCCACCATCCTGAACTTCCCACAGCTGACCAAGAGCTGTGGGGGACCTCAGTCAGACGTGGTCCCTGTGTTGCAGTGGCTGACAAACTGTCAGGATCCCAGCACTCCTCCATAGGAACACCAGAAAGCAGCTGGTGTTCCTCCCATCTCATGTCTGCATGTGGTCTGACCTGAGATGCATTCCAGCTGCTAGTGAAATTAGTCCTCTTATTTTTCATCATGTTCGTCTGTGATTACACCCAGGTGCAAGTGTAATCAAAGTTCAGCCTGATGTGCATTTAGGAAGTGGCAGATTGCTAATGGTCAGGAGCAGAGCAGAACAATGGAAAGTGGTTAAAGAACTGTCCTTCTGTCTTTGCTCTGGTGTATGCTCCTAATATGCAAATTCAGACTGGCAGATGAGCATCGGTAATGCCAGTTTTGTAGCTCCTGCTCTCCAAAGGACTGTCAAATAACGGTGTTGTGAAGTGCTCTGTCAAGTGCCATTCAAAATCATTAGAGATCACTGTTCAATTAGTACTGACTCCAATGATCTATTTATAGCATAGACTCCAGCATCTGCTTCCCATGCCTGCCTTTTCTGTAGCATAGTAGGTGAAGCATCTTCATCCAGGTCTGCTGACACCATTATTGAAAAGAGCCTCTTTTGTCGTGATCAATACCATAGTAATGTGGCTTAAAAATATCTGATTTGGTTGCCTTAGTGCTCTGCATAGCTGTGCAAATGAGTGCGCTTTTTTGACAACATCTGTGTGACTCCAAGAATAATCATACAGAGCACTGCAGACAGAGGAAGCATAAAAACAAGACAAAGCCTTCAGACGCATCCTGACAAGAAAGAGGTGTTGGCTGGCTACCTTGTTGTAGCCTCATCTCATTTCAGGTACTTTTACAAGTGAAGTCACACCTCCAACCTCTTTGAAGTTATTACCACATGCTTGATCCTGCCTAAACAAATTTCACCAGCACGACGCTGGGCTTTACCCAGAATCAGCCTGCTGGAGCATGGTGAGGTTTGCCAGTGCAATACTGGTGTTTCACATGGGGAACAGCAGCAGTGCTGAGCAATGTCTGACCTCTGGTCCCTCAGAGCCCTGGCTGGTATTGCAACCGTGAGCAGTGTCAGTAGGAGGTGAATGCCTCCAAATGATCTCTTCTTCCCTATGCAGGCAGGAGGCCACCAGATGACCGATAGCTATGCTAATTGTATGCAAACTGTCTCTCTAGAAAAACAGCTTCAAATGACTTGCTAAGCAGCTTGGACTTGTGCTGTCATTTATGAGTAGGTTGAAATTTAGGTGTAAGCCTGAGATGGAAATTAGTATTTGACATGAATTATACGTATGGCTCTTCAGGGAAGTCTAAATGTTTTTTCTTTTATTTATTTTAACTGAAGCTGCCAAGAATTTAGAGGTATTAATGGGCTACTTCAAGAATGCATAGAATTTCAGTGAAGATTCACTATGCAGTTAAAATTTCCTGTTGGCCATTCAAAGGAAGGTTCTACCCACAGATTATTACGTGCTATTTTTAAACAATGGAAAATATTGTAAAACTAATCTAAGAGGTGTTATTAAGTCGGAGCCTTGGGCAAGTAGCGAGACACAGGGAAGATCTTCAAAATTACTTGTGTATTTAACTTTCTTTGCTAGCATGTAACAAATACACATTGAACCACACCTCTCCCGGAGGAAATTTCAAACTTAGTTGTATGAGTTACAAAAGCATGTTTATCCAGCATGAAATTACTTTTGTGCAGAAGGCAGTCATTATGCTACCTCCTGCTTAAAAGGCCTGGTCATCTTCCAATTTTAGGTGTTGAAAGAATGTGAACACTGTCACGGCTGGCTACAAAGACTGATGCTCAGTCAGAATGGTATATAAATAAAGAATGGTGGGCAAATAAAGAACAGGAAGCTCAGAATGTGATGCAGAACTATTTAATGAGAGAATAAGACGGAGAAGATGTGATGGAGCATGAAAAATTTGTCAGGGTCCCATTAAAGACTTCAAACAGAGAATTGTTCCCAGGCTGTGCATTCCACATACATTACTCTTTCTTTTTCATAGCAGAGGAAGATTTACACAGTGCTGTCCAACTTTTAAAAAGCCAAAGATTGGTGATACACCTAGGACGTTATTATATGGAGCCACTGATAAGAATAGTCAGAGAACTGAATTAAATCATTAGCCTGATAAATACATGTAATTCTGGTGTTCAGAGATGGTGCTCATGCCCCAGAAAAGCCATGCCAGTAACAGAGTTTGTGGAGATGCCTCTTCCTCTGTGCTGAGTGATTGCTCCTTTTATTTTATTCACTGCATATTTAACATGGTCTGCATCTCCCAGCGCCATAGCCACTGGACCCATAGGAAGAATATGACTTCCCATAAGTGTACAGGCTCCCAGAGTCATAGAAGCCCCTGAGACCCTGAGAGCTCGTGTATCCAAATGAGCTCCCAAAGCCAGCTGGTGCTGAGCTGCCCACAATGCTCTCCTGAGGGCAGGAGCTGAGGATGGGTCCTGGGAAGGTCATGACAACAGGTGGTGGGTAGATCACAGCTCTCGAATCACCACAGGATGTAACACAGGGCTGGCTACAGGCATTCACCATTGGCTGCGGGCAGGTCACCTCGCAGGGTGCAAGGCAGCGGGAGCTGATCTGTCTGTAGAAAGACATCTTCTGGGAATGGAGACAGATCTGAAACACACAACACCGTGGCAACTTGAGACTGAAAGATCAAGAACCAAAATAATGGAGATAGGCTAGGAAGAGAAAGAATGAAAGACAGGGAGAAGAGGTGGAACATGAAGATTTCAGCTGTCCCTTTTCTCATCTTCTTTTTATGCCCTCTTCCTTTCCCAAATCAATCTCTGTTCCTTCTGGGTCCTAATTTGGTACCTAAAAATATCATTAATGAGCAAATAAACTGTGTATTTATGCTTGAGCTATCCCACTATCTACTATTTCTCTTTTCTGCCATTCCTTTTTGTACCTGAATTCTGTGACACTTGACTATTTTTTTTATAAGTATCTGCAGAAAAGAACAGCAATACCAGCTAGCACCTATGTAGTAGCATCCCCTGCATCACCTGTAATCATTGCAGCATCTGCATGAGGCAAGTCATTGTTTTTCCAGCTTTAAGGAAAAGGTAACTGAGGCTGAGGAGTGAATGCATTGCCCAGAGCCATTTGGTGAGGTAACAGGAGAGACCAAGTTAAAATTTGGGCAAGCCTGATTGTCAGTGATAGCGTTATTCCAGAGCCCTGCAGATGCTACAGCTTGCATCGATTCCCTGCAATCACCTTGCAGCTCCTCTGGATCTCCACCCTGCCCTACTAAAACCCATAATATGAAAAGCTGGAAATAGAGTAGGAACAATGTCCTGCTGTAACAACTACATAATGTGATGCTTGACAGGCTTCAAATTAATTCATACATAATTGCAAGGAACAAGAAAAAAACATAGCTAATGGTGGCTTCCTTGCTCAGTTTCAGAGCTGGAGTTAACTTTGTTTTGGTAGTCACCATTGCAAGTCAATGTATACAAAATAAGGCAGATTCCTGAAGGAAGAATGGTCAGGCTGAAGGGCATAGGAATTCAGCACATCTCACTATACATAAATTTGCATATCCTAAACTATCAGCTGCTCTGAAAATTCTTTTCCTGTCTTTTTACAGCCTGCCACTAAATAAGTAGGAAACAACTCATGCTGAAAGAAAGCTTTAAACATTTTAAACATTTCTTAAGTCATAGTTTTGTGTCAAAGTCCTATATTGCTACAGCAATATCAAAATAGCAGTAAGGAAAAAGGCTCAGACTTACCCCTCCACAGCAAAGAGCAGGTAAAGAGAAATGGTTAGAGCAGCCCAACACTATGAGCGCTTTTATGTCTTTTCTTAGGCAATCGGGAGGATGTGAGACATTCTTCATGTATGATGTCCTAATGCATTATCAAACAAAAATTCACTCCACCTGTAACTGCCCCAGATAATGCAATTATTTTGCTCAGCGACAGTGATTAGTATCATGTTCTTGTCATTATTACTCTGACAGACAAAGCTGTATGAAGCCTTTCCTCACCAATCTTCAAGTGCTAAATTCCTTTCAGGTATTTTTTTTCCTCATTCCACAATGAATCTGTCTTCTTTTAATTGTTTTATTTCCCCTCTATTTCTCTGAATGCCTCATAGAGCAAAGATTGCTCAGAAGTTTAACCATAAACAGAATATGGTGACATAGCCGGAATACCACACCACTTTTCCAAATCATCTTCCAATAAGGGGGCATTGTGCAATTTATCCCATCATACTCATGCATATTATTTCCCATGACTGATATAAGACACATTAAACTCAATCCACACCTTCCAAGACCACGTGAAACTGTGCATCACCCTAGGAAAACCTTGGGCTGAAATCTCAAGTCCAGTTTCAGCTGATGCAGAAGACTGGTGCTTATTTCAGCAGATATGTTCCTCTGCTCTAGCACCCTGTCTTCAGTTCTTCAGTTATTTACTAGTAAAATTATTTTCGATAGAATCTATGCATTTCGTGTGTTCACATTGATATAATTTACGATAGCTTATTTTTATCCTCAAGAAGGCGTATTCTTTGCCTCTTTGCTCCTTCTGCGGAATTGAAGGTTTAATGACTGAGTTTGAACAACTTTCAGACTCCTGTTCCAAAATGCAATTTGTGTTCCAGTTCGCCCACCTGCACTTGGTAACTGTTTGCAATACAGTAGTGTAACGCCGTGCAGGTGAAACTTGCAGGAAGGCTGGGGAAACCTCTGTCCCAAGGACGCCTTGGGATTTCTCTCAGTGTTTCCCAGCACTGCCTACGGAGACGCCCTTCATGCTACTGATAGTGAAAGACTCAGATTAAAAAAAAAAAAAAAAAAAAAAAAAAGGAGGAAGGAGGGAACATGTTTTTGGCAAACAAGCCACACGGTCTTCTCTTCCTGCCTGAACCACACCTGGTTTCACTTTGTCTGGAAATGGGTGATGACAGGGATGGTGCTACCTGCAGATGAATCACATTGTTCTTAGAGATGCATCCCTCTCCAATCCATCCTGCTCTCCTGAAAGGGCAGAGAAAGCAATGAAAGGATCTATCAGTACTGCTGACACGCCAAAGTACTTCTCTTGACTCATGATATTTAGGGTAACATCCATATGCTTTAATTTTATAATTTTACGGACCCACAAATCAGGGTCTGGATTCCTGTCTTTATGCTTTTTCCAATATAATGGAAGTTTTGTGTGTTTCACTGACCTGAACCATTCTGTGATTTTGGCTGGTGCAAATACATTACAGAAAAATATTCAGAGACAAATAGCTCTTTGAAAAGCAAAGTTAACATGACACATGGAATACATCTACACAGATTGTCAAATGACAATACCCCTGTGGAACACTTACATCTATTTGATGTGAACTATCAGCAAGCACATTTACTAAATTAGCATAACATTTTTTCTATATCAAATATATATATATATATATTATTGTAACACATCAAAAAAGACTTTGAGATGTATCTGCAAAAACTTCCATGCATTGACTTTGGATTATTAAACTACAAGAGCAACCAAAAATTCTTCCTGGCTGTCATGAAGTGCCACCACAAGAATAACAAACAGACACCTTTCATTCCAGTTTCTAATTGAATTCTTAACTCTGCTCATGATGCCCAGATATCTCTGTATGATTCTTCCAAGCCCATGGTGGATAGTTATGGAATCATCCACCTGAGAGCACATCTCATACAGTGTGGGTGGAATTTGTCTCATCTGGTAATACAGCACACCCGGGTTGCAAGGGCATGTCTACTACACCCTAGGAGGAGTCACATAACAACACACTTGGATGAGCCACCTGAAAGAGAGAAGGGAAATGCAAAAGAAAAGGAGCATTTGCTAAGGAGGAGGGGTCGAGCAGCACTTTCTGCTTAAACACAAATATTTGTAAGTGCTTTACAAATAATTCTTATGCCTTAGCATTACTATAATTCAAGCCCAAAATCATGACTGTTTTTGTGGCCACGTGAAGCTGTGGCTCTGATGGCCACAAAGCCTAGCCTGGACCGCAAGATAAACATTTATAGGGATAAGAGGACTCAGCACTGCACTCTTGTGGCTTCGTGGAGAGCGTGACTCGAGTGGAGTAAACCTGAGTTCAGGCACTGCCAGAGGAGGTGGAGAATTCACAATTCTGGGCTGAAGTACTGGCATACCCTCAACTTGTCGTGAAAATTGCAGTGCCCTTTCCAGATCAGAATTAATGATGCAAGTCTGGGACTTTTAAATCATCCTTAATTATCAGAAGTGCTTGTATAGTTCTGTTGATTTATCTGTGTAACAACAGATTATTTTGTCTGATACAAGTAGAATAAAACCCTAATAACCTAATGAGGCACAGACGTCACCTTAACACAGTCTGTTATTAAAGTCCTTCTAGACTATATTCCCATATGTCCTATGACACGATAATCTTGGCATTTCTGCAAAACATACAGTGAGTAAGATTCAGCCAGCACCTTGTGCACAGTGATGGTCATGATACAAAGTGAGGACAATAGTAAAGTGACAATATTTATCTGAATATAAAAATAGACCTATGTTAAATGTTGATATATTCTAACCCAAATAACCACACTCAGCATCTATATTTTTTGGCTGAGTCATGAGGCATATGTACTTCCCAGGAAAAAGGGAATTCTGTGATGACATTCACTATTGTAACATGATAATTCTGGTTCCAGTGGCTGGGAAGTGGAGAAATTATGCATTGCACATGACTTATGCTGGCCCTGTGTTTGTATGAGGGTTTCTAATCACTGTTTGTATAAGGGATGGATATAAGGGTGAGAGGTGTGAAGAACATGGGAAGAAAAATGAAAGCAAAATGCCAACGGTAGGATGCAGTATGATTTTTTATTTAGAACAAGAAATGGCATTGACAATAACAAACCACAAAATGTGAAAGAATGCTTCCAGTTTCTCAAACAAGATTATAAACACTTCATCAGCAAGCACCAAGCATTTCACACAAGGTACTTTTTCTTTCCTGTGGCAGAGCTAATTTTTTTCAGCCAAGTTCTGCTCTGGAATATACAAAAAGGTTTTGCTGATGATAAAACCTACCTGGAGAGCAAAGTAACTTTCCTAACAGGAGTTCTGTTACATCTTCCAGGTTAAACACAAAAACAGAAAATCAGTACATGTGTTCTCAGACAGGCTAAATAACAAATTGCTCAGTTTCTAACTCCTATCGCTCTGCCTCTGGCCAGTGAGGATGGAAAAGACACAGTTTGAGAAAACAGTGCATGTTCACAGCAGCAACTTCAAAAGCAAAAAGGTGATAAGAAAAGCAATCAGAAGAGCGGTTCCCACGGGTGCTGAGCAGCACCCACAGGTCGCAGAGGATTAGCTGGAGTCATGGGTGACCAGGGCCTGGGGGAGCTCCTCAGCTCAGATGCACAGCCACGTCTTGTCGTCGGGTCCCCGCTGTTTCTCCAGCCATCCACACGCTGCAGTGCTCAGCAGGGCCTGCAGCCCCTGTAGGGATACCTCCTGGACTGCTGGGAGAAGGAGGAAGAGGAGGAGGAGGAGAAGCCCCCATAGGAGAGGGAGCCCTGCAGAGCCCTGGGCTGTCCCAGCCCCAGCTCCAGTGGGGCTGAGCTGCCCACAAAGCTCTCCTGTGGGCAGGAGCTGAGGATGGGGCCCGGGAAGGTGATGACCACAGGTGGGGGGTAGACCACGGCGCGGGAGTCCCCACAGGAGGTGACACAGGGCTGGCTGCAGGCGTCAGCGTAGGGCTGCGGGCAGGTCACCTCGCAGGGGGGGAAGCAGCGGGAGCTGAGCTGCTGGCTGAGGTAGGACATCCTTCGGGCAGGGAGGTGAACCTGCAAGGTGATAAGAGCCTGAGTCAGCCCGGAGACACCGCGGGGACCTCCCAGGGAACTCCACCAGGCTCTGTGCACCTTGTGCTGCCAAGGTGGCTGGGAACTTGTGGCCAGGTGCAGCAAATCCCTGAGCTCAAAGCAAAAAGCATGCAGGCTGACCCCATTCATTCCTGAGCCCCTACAGCCCACACTGCAACTGCCCCAGTTTGGCCATGAAAATACCCAGGAAAAGGTTTTCACACAAAGCTAGGGACTGACAGTGCTGCAGCTCAGGAGTCGGTTAAGAACATCCCAAACCCACTGTCCCTAAGGAGATAAAGGAGGGTTAAGGGATCAGACTTACTCAGATCAACAAGGAGGAGAAGTGGAGAGCTGTGGTCTGAGGGCTGCTGAGCCAGGAGCCCTTATATACCATCCCCTGGTTTGCCTGGGGGGGTTGAGACATCCTGTGTGTTTCATGTTTATTTTGTTGCAAAACACAACAGAGCTTGGCACTCCCCAGGCTCCTATGATTGCTTGATTCACCCTTTGTCTGGTCAATTATCAGTTTCTTCCTACACCCTCTTGTTTCTTCTTTAAACTTTGAAACACCTTCACTTCCTGAAACGCTTTGCTGATTTTTCTGACATTCCAAATATGCTGGAAAACTTACTTATGCGATTGCTCCACTAAGCCAGTATTTTTCACGCACTCATCAGTATCACAAATAGTGCAATGCTCCATGGGCTAAATGTCTTCTCTTAAATCCTTGTTGATGTTGAGGTAAAGCATGGTAGGGCTTATACCTAGACTAAAGATGGTGGATTGATTCTACCTGCCTTGTTTCTCATTCTGGCTATTCCCTGCAGGTCTGATACAACACACTAAAGCATAGAGTTGATTTGTTTAACTAATTCTTGCAGATCTGCTGTGATTTATTTTGCCCCTGAACACTACACATTCCCTCCTGTGCCCCTCTGAAACCTTTGGACCACAGACCTGGCTAGCACGTCCTGGCTGCAGCAATACTGTGAGCCTGTGTCAGATGTGAACAAAAACCTCCAGTAACTGTTAAAATAGTGCTTTTTTGTGCTTTTTTGTTATTATGTTATTAGTTGTTTTTTTTTGTTTTTTTTTTTTGGCTTGGATGTCAAAAAGAGCAAGACAATCAGATTAGCACAATCTCGTGTGACTTCAATTTTATTTCTCTTCAGAGAAAAAAAAAAAAAAAAAAAAAAAACATCAGGAGAGTTGACAGCACTCCTGCTCTCAGAACTGGTACTCTACTTTGGGGTAAGCAACGTTGTATTGTGGTGTGTCACAGCTGCATTGCAACCACCTGGATCCATTACCAAAAGGGGAACAAGTGTGTCCATCGGTTTGTGCTGAGCACAGAAATCGTAAATCCTACAGGAGTCTGTTGCAATGCCGCAAATCACTTGGAAGTTTGCAGTGTCCTCAGTGATTCAATGGATCATCACTGACCTGCATCAGGAAAAGAAAGGGATTAAAGCTTTCCATGTCCCTTTACATTTCCAGGGAAAAAATAATAACAGTCCCCAGGAAAGTAACAAGATATCTGGAGTTAAAGCACAATAATGAATATAGTGTATGAAAACAGCTTCTGATACAGAAACTTCAATAGCTCTAAGATAAAACAACCAAAGAGAAATATTGCAAATCAAGGGAAGTCTAACAGATGACTTCTTAGAAGGAAGAACGCTGAGGAAACCATGGGCTGAGTAATATTTCTTAACAGTGAGGAAACCATTAGCGTGAATGAGGAGTGATGTGTAATCTGTGTGTTTGCGCACTAATTAAGATTTTGTTCACGAGGTGTAAGAGACTCAGTGGGAAGCTCAAGAAACGGTATAAAAAGGGCTCACAGCACAGACAGCTCACATCAGACAGCTGCTCTTGACTTCTCCTCTTTGGTGCTTTGAGTAAGTATGACATTTCTGACTTAGAGCATCACACTAGAAAATGTTTAACTGAATCTTTGTCAAATACTCTCTCTTTCTCTTGACATCCTTATGCCTCCCTTCCCTTGAAAACTTCTTCCTCTCACTGGCTTTAGTAGATGTAGTTGGTTTTGCTGCAAAACTTGGTGATGGGAAATCTCCAGGTAGTTGGCTACCTTGGCAGCATGAGGTGCACAGAGCCTGGCGGGGCTCCCTGAGAGGTCCCCGCGGTGGCTCCGGACTGACTCAGGCTCCTATCACCTTGCAGGTTCACCTCCCTGCCCGAAGGATGTCCTACCTCAGCCAGCAGCTCAGCTCCCGCTGCTTCCCCCCCTGCGAGGTGACCTGCCCACAGCCCTACGCTGACGCCTGCAGCCAGCCCTGTGTCACCTCCTGCGGGGACTCCCGCGCCGTGGTCTACCCCCCACCTGTGGTCATCACCTTCCCGGGCCCCATCCTCAGCTCCTGCCCACAGGAGAGCTTTGTGGGCAGCTCAGCCCCACTGGGGCTGGGGCTGGGACAGCCCAGGGCTCTGCAGGGCTCCCTCTCCTATGGGGGCTTCTCCTCCTCCTCCTCTTCCTCCTTCTCCCAGCAGTCCAGGAGGTATCCCTACAGGGGCTGCAGGCCCTGCTGAGCACTGCAGCGTGTGGATGGCTGGAGAAACAGCGGGGACCCGACGACAAGACGTGGCTGTGCATCTGAGCTGAGGAGCTTCCCCAGGCCCTGGTCACCCACGACTCCAGCTAATCCTCTGCGACCTGTGGGTGCTGCTTAGCACCCTACCCATGGCTTTCTTATGATCTTTTTCTTTTGATGTTGCTGCTGTGAAAATGCTTCTTTTCTATTCTTAGAAATCTGAATCTTGACTAAGCAAAACATGTTCCTCACTGTTAGAGCAATAAAACACTATTATCATTGAAACCAATTTGTGTATGTTTTTAATTTTGGGGGGACTCGCATTATTTCTTTAGTCTTTTTTTTTTTTTTTATGTGGCCAGATGTTTAATATATGAAAGATTCACAGATGTGACCTTGCACTGTGATTTGCCCTTCCCATCTAAAACTTGAACTGCAAGGAAGAGCACCGTACTGAACACATTCAATGTAGATTACCAAGTTGTCCTGTTTGTCAAACACTGAGGTCCATCTTGTATACTTTCCTTTATTTTGCTTAACCTGTATATTTCTTGCTTCCAATAAACACTTGTGATTGCATCCAAATACTATATATGTTTGCTTTCTGTTTTGGGATACTGCAGCCTCTGCAAACCAATTGAACCAAACCATCCCCTTATCTTGGAGATCAGTGAGATTAATATTATGCTCTCACAGACCTAGTGTTTATTTAATGCCTATGGATTCATTCATCAGGAAACTCTGCTTACAACATGCTAGGCTTGCCTGCGTATGTGATTTAATCTTTACAAGGAGCCAGGTGTGAGAAAACTGCCCAGCCCTTAGTTAAAATTTTCAGGACTATTGTGAAGTTCTAAATAGCCAGTATAGTTCAACCGTACTTCCTGTGAATTTATATTTTTTTGTTTGTTTGTTTGTTTGTTTTTGTTTGTTTGTTGTTTTTTTTGTGTGTGTGTGTGTGTTTTTGTTTAATCCAGAACTATTCTAATTACATATAACAGAGTAATAAAAAATGAATATTAGCTTATTATAGTTCTATGTGACATAGAGAAGTGAAGAGGGAATATTGCATGGGGCACAGCAAGAGAGGCAGCTTCCCAGAGACAAGAAGTTATTTAACAATGAAACCCAAGTCTGAGATACAAGAAACTTGAATCTTCTTCCCTGTTCTGTATGTTCATAGTCAGCATTCTGAGAGCATAGAAGTACCCCAGCTGGGATTGCAATTAACCAATAGCAGATATATTTTAGTACCTTAGCTTCTTGTTATTGTACAGAGAAAATGAGTATCCTACTGGAAACCTAAGAAATAAAGAGCATAAGTTGGAATCTGAGGAAGGTCAACAAACTCACATTTCTGAGAATAGTTTAGATGAACAAGAAAAGGCTACATTAAAGTGAAGCAGGTGCAGGGAGTTCTCAGAAAGTAGGGAGCAGTGACCCAACAGTGCTCAGGGACCAGCTGGAAGCACTAAATAGTGCGTTTAGCTAAGCAACCTCTCAGATGTAGCTTGCTATCACGTTAAATCTCTTTAGCAGAGCAGTGTATAGTAACCCTGCTTGATTTCAAGATCTGGGCTCTTTTAGTTCACTGTCTTAACAAAAGTGTACTGGAAGATCAAATCTGCACCTCTGCTGCACATTGTGCCAGGTGTGCTTAGCTAGCTCCTGTTTTACAGTAAATGTCCTATGCTCTTTTGTTATGCTGTGTCTGGGCATGAAAACTGTGATACATCTCTTTTCCATTCCCTGTATTGCTTTCTGCCTCTGATAGTTTTCTAGAAATGCAAGGGATAAAGCAAACAACAGTATGGGAAAACTCATTGTTGTGAAGAATACCAGCACGATGCTATTGATTATTTAGGGTCTTTGTTTCCCTCCTGCTATGGGACTTAACTAGAAAGAAAGCACCAATGTTTTGCGCAGGAGATTCTTTCAACCATGTTGTGTTATAAAACACATAGAAGAGAAAACTAGAATGCTAATATTATAATGCAGCATGACTTTTTAATAGGAGATAAAGCCGGAGGGTTTACAATAGAAACAACATGTTTATACAGAAACTGGAGAATTTGAGGGTTTAACAACTGAGGCTTCTTGTTCAGGAAACTTCATTTCAAGCACAGTGTTCTTTTCTTCTTTCTGTAGCTGTAAGTGTGATGGACTGGTCCAGTTTTCATCCCTTAACATAGTCCTTGATGGACATCAGGCAGCATCAGATCATAGCATCACAACTCTTCCATTATGCTTGGTGTAAAATATAAGAGTGAATGTAGAAGCAATGCTAATGCATTTGAAAATCTGGACCACGAGAAGAATAGAAAAGCATGCTTATAATGAAGGAGGAAGAAGTGCAGAAGCAGATATGAGCACAAATATAAAATTTTAACAAGATTCAGCCTTTTTAAGGCAGCATCTTAGAAACTTCTCTTGCTCATCCTATGCTTGAGTTTGGATCTTGCATTCACTATCCTGACTGCTCTTGGTGCAAGTATATTCTTGCTGGGTTTGGCAGGGCTCACTCTTCTTAAAGTGGTAGCCACTGAACCTCTGAGAGCAATAAGGGTATGAAAACTTGCTCCCCTGTGATCCCCCATAAACCAGAGAGCCTCTGTAGCCATAAGATTCCCCATAGCCAAGTGAGTTCCAAATGCCAGCTGGTGCTGAGGATCCCACTATGCTTTCCTGAGGACAGGAGCTGAGAATTGGCCCAGGAAAAGTGATGACAACAGGGGGTGGGTAAACCACCGCCCTGGAGTCACCACATGATGTGATGCATGGCTCATTCCAGGCGCTGGCGAGGGGCTGTGGGCAGGTCACCTCACATGGATTGAAGCTCTGGTAGTTGCACAGCTGTCTGTAGGAAGACATGGTTCTGCAATGGAAGTGGATCTGAAACACAGGAAGACAGAGAAATACATGTAAAATAAGTGGCTAGCTGGACAGAGATTTGTGTGAGCTCAGGTGTATTTGATGAAGATGCTATATGGTTGAGTAGCGTCTTGAGAAGAGGTAAGGCTTTAGTTCCAGGCTCTTTTCCCATCTTTTAGTCACACTGCTTGAATTATATTTATCCTCTCTACTTGCCAAACTCTTATCTCTTTCTAACCACCCTGAGTACACCAAACAACCTATATTTTGCCATGTCTATACATGGTGCATCAGAACAAATCCATAAGCGCTACATCTAAGCAGTGCCAGGTTCAGCAGTGTTTCTTTCTCTTATAAAAGAGCACAGATCTATCTGTACTTCAGGAGACCAGTAGCCATCTCACCCAGCACCCTTTCTTCAGTAGCTGACCTGCAGGACAGGATTCTCCGCACCCCTGGTTACAGCTACCCAATTGCAGCAGTTGGTACTTTTATCAAAGGTTTAAAGGTCTCTAGTCCTAAAGATTAAAATTGTTGTTTGTACAGCAAGGAAAGTAGACCTTTCTACACCAGTTCAATGCAGGACTTCTCAAAGACAGGACCTAGGTTTAATTAGAACCAGTCATTTTTTATTTAAACAAATTTGAAAACAGTAGGCATGACAGCAATAAAAATTTTAGAGCACCCTCTCACACAGGGCTTCAGAAATGAGTTTAACTTTCTACTAAATCCAAGACTGGGCTGCAGCTAGCCTCTACACTAGCTTTAGGAACTAAAGTCTCAAAATGCTCAAAGCTCAGACTTAACCAGGTCTGTGGGAATCCCTCAAGAAACTGGGTAATGCCAACCCCAAGTCCGCAGCAGGATCCGTGACCTGCTGGCCCTGTCACTGCCACAGCAGACATTCACGTAGGATTCAATTAGAATTATCATTAAAAGAGCATATCAAAAAGGCACAGAGAATTAAAAACTTACTTGAGTCCTAGAGGAGAAGTCAGGAGAAGCTGTTGGCAGAGAGATGAACAGTGCGGGCTTTTATACTGTTTCTCAGATAGCCTGGAGGATCTGAGGCACCTTTTGCGCATGAGGTTTGATTAGATTCAAAACAGAAGCAATTACATGTAACACCTCACAGTGTATAATCATTTTGCTCACTGTTTGCAGCTATTAGGCAATTCCCATCTTCCCCTCACACCTTACTATGTCATCCTACCCTAAACTTCTTGATCTCATTCAGATTCACCAGATTTCAGCCTCTATGAAATGAATCCCAGTCTTTAGTCCTCTGTGGTAATGAATGGTAGCTCAGTTATGATAAAATTTGCTGATGCATGTATGATATTTTATCTTTTTATTTATTTACTTATTTTAAAATCCACTTACAGCTGGGGCACGAACTGTAAGTATTATCTTTGAAACTCCAAGGTGTAACTCTGTTTATTTTGCCTTCTTCATGTCCCCATTTGAGCCACTCAGTATCAATCTGAGGTTTTCACTCCAAGACTCGATACTTTTAGAACAGGGCAATATCTGTATTCTTGGCCACAGGCAGCCTTGATTTTGGAAGCCAACAGCGCAGAGCCCATTTAGGGAATGTGGGGATGATCAAAATTTGTTCATGATGTCTCAAATGGAGTAAGAAAATTAATGGTAATTCTAGATGTCTTTAAAAAGGATTTCAGTGATTTTGAGAAACCATTAACTGCTTTAGCCCTTGAATTTCCCTGTAATCTATCCGGTACAGGGGACACATTTGGAGAAGGAAAATTCCATCTATTTTTACTTGCACTACCCTCTAACATGACTCTCCAGGGCAAGACTTAAAGTGCCTGCAACCAGACTATAAGCAAATAATGAATTACAGCAATAAATTCCACTAGACACTGTCATGACATCACGGATCATGCAACCTGGTGCCTAATACTACTTGTGATGGAGAAGTAAGTAAAAACTAGAAAATCATAAAAAAGAATCTTGATTCATTCCCACCCACAAACAACTAAGGGAGTGGATTGATACTAGGAAGGATCTGGTCATTGAAGTTTTGAAAGGAACCGAAACACAAGGTGTAGCATTGTGTAATAACATGATGAAGCAGGGAACACCATAGTAATTATGATAAGTCAGAAAAAAAAAAAATTTGCATCATCTAGATGAGCTGCATATGCAACAAATATCAGTTGGTAAAGCAGCATGTTATCCTGAACACTGCTTTTTCATACTCATGAGGACTTTGAGAAAGTGGAAAACAGTGCTTACTTGTCAACACTTTTCTGGGCACTCCTTTTGTTATACAGTCTCTGCTAATTTGGTTAAGACTGAATTTATTCAACAGTTTCCCAGGTATTGCAGTCAGAAGAGCAGCTTTATGCAGTTGACAACTATTCTGCTAACATCCTGATTCTTCTAAGAGATTGATATGAGTCTATCTCCAGGGAAGCTTTTCCATGAAACAGTGTGAAAACTCATTTATAAATTATTAGGTGGGGACTTCTTTGATGGCAGAGGATTGCTTAGGGTACCCCACTGCTCCTTAGTTTTTGCATGTTCTGCTTTGGTGTAAGGTTGTCCTTGGAAGACTTCACCAGCTAACTGACAACTCACACCAATTTCAGGAATTTCTAGGTGGCCATCTTAAAGTGTAATATCATCAGACTTTTAAGTAAAATAAAAACATGTCTATACTCTGTTTACAAGAATCAAAGACAGTTCAGGGATCTCAGGTGGCCATAGGTGGTTTATAACCAATTAGGGTCTCAAGGGAAAATGCAAATTTTCCCTTGAGACACCAGAGAAGAGATATCTGATCCATACCATAGACCTATAACAGCTCCACTTACAGATCTTTAGTTGACACAGATGGAAACGAGGAAAACTGTATCAAAATATGCAGCTAAGCACTATTTCTTCAGAGGTTTCATAGAAAGATGACTAAGCATTGCATAGCAGGAAATACTATTTACAACTTCAAAGTACCAGAGCCAGTCAGCCGCTCTGAATTCAAGCAAGGAGGCAGTGGCTGTGGTCCTGCCCCTTGCCCTCTCCTCAGTTGTGTTTTTGGGGACTGATGGAAAAACAAAACACAAAACAAAACAAAACACAAACCCTGCACAAATACCCAAAGTTCTGTTCTTATTTTTCTTAATAATTTTTCTTAATCCCACTGACTTCATCTCTTTCACTGAATTTCACCAACATTTTTGAAGGGTACCATAGAAAACTAAACAGCAAAGAAGAAACAAACATAAAACCCCAAACACTATGAATCAGACAACATGAGGCAGGAAACTGTCAATGGTGGTGCAGATTGTTGGGATTTTTGGTCTGGTTTGCTTTTTTTTTCTTCTTCTTCTTCCCTGGCTTCATCATGAATATTTTTTTTTCTCTCCTGTGATCTCTGTGGGCTTAATGGTGACAGCTCATAACCCATGAGTGAGGCCCAGTGCAGGCAATGCTCAGCTGCATCTGTAGCTTCTCCTTGACCTTTGTGACCCTTCTGCAAAATTACATCACTCACCATTTTTCCTTCCGTGTTTATTTTCTATTGTATGGAGACAGGCTCTCTGTCTTTTTCTCTAGCTTAGCAGGGGAGGACCCTGCTGCTGAAGGTAAAAACCACCCAAATGTTAACTGTAACACTGCTGGGAATAGGCACACCTGTATTTTCCTACCACCTCTTCCTCTGAATCAGCAAGTGATGCTAAGACACTTTACCCTGGTGTCTCAATTGCCCTTCCTGTAACAACCACTTAGTCCACAGGTGTGTAGTGAAAATGCTGTCTTTTAACATAAGAGTTGCATTCCTGACCACGTAGTCTCTAGCCGGGCTTCACCACACCTTCACCTGCCCTACAGCTGGCTTTGTGCAGGGTGATGTCCCAGCGAGACCAGGCCCCAGGTATTTCCAGAGGGATGCACTCCATGGCTGACGTCCAAAAGACAGACGGACATATGTCCCACTTGGCTATGGTCTGGCACCCATCATGGTATTGCATGTCCTGGTTGAGTTTGGGTACATGTTCCAGGACTTTCAGGAGATGGATGAACATCATCCCTGGTGCAGCAGGCATAGGGAACAGCAGGTCTGAAGAACTTTTGTTTCTTTCATCAGCAGCAATGGGGAAATGTTTCTACCACTGTGTCCATGATCTGCATGCTGCATTGTGGTTGCGCATTGGTGCCTTGGGTCTCCAACGTCATATTGCAGGCTGATTCCTTAAAATAAATAAATAAATAAATAAATAAATAAATAAATAAATAAAGCTGCAGCATGCAATTTTGATTTTGTCATTGTCAGTAAGCACAGCTGTGATGTGGCTAGCTAAGCCCAACTCTGCTGCAAGTTCACATACTCTAGCTTGTAGAAAGCTAAGCATTTTCAAGACTGCACAAGTCGGGCCCTCAGAAATGTTGATGGGAGAGGAAGTCAGTAATCCTCATCAGGCTTTCTGTCTCAGGATGCATTTGTTTCTCTGTTCAGGGAGGAAGATAAGCCCCATCAAGCTTGTTGTGACAAGGACTGAATAGAGCCTTTCCCTGTAGACCAAACCCTGAAATGTGCACCTGGATTCCAGGCTTCTCCTGCCCCTGATTTTTTAGCTGCTGTGCCCGACTCTCATTGCTTTTCCTTCCCCACGTCCTTCTGTGAAGTACTGGGGTAAATGGTATGGTTATGGTGGCTGGGAGGTAAGTCCAGCTAGGAGGTCTAAGGAAGGGCTTCAGAGATACCTCTGACTGCTTTGCAAGGTATGGAGGCTCACCATGCTCTTGGAATGGTTGCATTTATATCACAAGATACTAAAGAAATAGGGGGATGAAGGAGTGTTCACTGTTTGTCAGATTTTCTTTTGGATCCTCAGGCTATCAAATGCAGCAAAAATGTAGTACTCATATAACATCTGTGTGAAGCATTCAGGATCCATATCAAGGCCTTTTCAGACCTTAATTAATGCAAGAGACTAGTCATCCAGGTTTATTTCAGCATCAGTGGGATACAAATTTAGAAAACAAATTAATAAATGCAGAAAGCATTATAGTTTGCAATAGAAAGGATTTTATTGGGACTAACAAATAGGATTTATCAGAGCGTGACAACACTTCAAGGAACAATGCAGAGGAATTAAGTTAAATTTACACAACAGCAAAGTAAAAAGGGATTACGTGCAGAACAGGATCATGAGCAGAGATCTAATACAAAGGGGAACAGAGTGTCTGGGCTTGCTTCTCAGGGAGGTGGTGGTGCCAGACAGCCCCAGAGGACTCCTGCTGCAGCCCTGCTGCTCACTCAGAGGCCGTGGTTTTGCTTTCCCCCCCTACAAGGTCTTGGTGCTGGGGAGATCACAGCGGGGCTTTGAGGGGCAGTACGTCGTCTTGCGGGTGTAGGAGCTGTAGGAATACCGGCCGCCTGAGGCAACCCCAGACCCCGAAGGGCTCTGGACATCCTGGGAGCTTCCAAGGCTGAAGGAGCTGCCCAGCGCCAGCGGGGATGAGCTGCCCACAATGCTCTCCTGAGGGCAGGAGCTGAGGATGGGGCCCGGGAAGGTGATGACCACGGGTGGGGGGTAGATTATGGCTCGGGAGTCCCCACAGGAGGCGACGCAGGGCTGGCTGCAGGCATTGGCGAAAGGCTGTGGGCAGGTCGCCTCACAGGGTGAGGGACGGCTGTAGTTGCAGGTCTGCTGGTAGGAAGACATCCTTCTGCCTGGAGACGAGCCTGAAAGACACAGGGTGGGGAGAGCACAGGTCAAGGGTGGGAGTGTGGCAGTATGGCAAAGGGGAGCCCTCACTTATCCAAAACAGTGATAACAAAGGAACACATTCAGAGAACAAGTGCCCCAAGTAAATCCTTTATAACCGAAAGTCAGAAAGCTAAAATATATTTTACTCTATTCCCTGTTACTCTGTTCCACATCTTGAAATGATGCTTACAGCACTCTCTACCTGAATTTCTTTAAAGTGAACAGAATTAAATTTTTTAGCTTAACCCTCCCATGTCCCCCAAAGACAATTACTTACTTGGTTCAACAGCAGATGGAAAAAAATGAGAACTGAAGTGGTTTGGAGGTGCTCGGCTGCAGGTGCTTTTATACCATTCCCCAGTTTGCCTGGGGGAAGCAAAGCATTCTTGTCCTCATTAGTCCTCCTTGTTCCTCCAACCACCAAATACGCTTTGTTTGCATGTGTCAATCAAGGTAATTGCTTTGCATATAGTTTCTTGTAACTGAACTACTCCACCCAAGATGGCATTACATCTACGTTGCTGTCCACAGATGTCATGTCAAAATGGTGGGGGGCATTTCTGTCTTTGCTATAGCTCTTTTGACTTTGTTGTAAATAAAGGGACATTATATTTACTTGGTATGAAGCTGCAAAATAAGTTTTCACAATATGTTGCTGCATTTAACTTTAAAATCTGTATATGATTTGGTCACATACCGGTGCTTGCTTATATTTCTTGATATTATAAATACTAAGTCAAAACTAGCATTAAAGGTCCCAGACTTCTGTCCAAAGCCATAGCAGTATGATTCTTTAATTACTGTTTCAGTTTAACTTTTCAGCTTTTCTAGCAATTCATTTACAAAGAAAGAAATCTGTGTTTTAGAAGAAATATTTGCAAATCATTCTTTTTAAATTTAAAGCCCATCCTTAGCGTTGGACTGTTAGCTACAATGTGCTGTTATGGGAAATAGTTTCTCAATACCCAGATCAGAGCATGGCAAAACAGGATTTTGTGTTTATTTAGATAATCAGATTTACTAGATTGTGCCCTGTTTAATGTGACAGGTCTTAAATTTTACACATACAACATGGAAACTCATGTCCAGCTCTCAGCTGATGTACCTGGCCTTAGAACCAGCATAGAAGTATTATCAAATTGGTCAGCCTTAACTTGGGGAATATCCTTTAGTCTTAAAGCTTTCGTATATCATCACACATTTCTTACCATATTTGGAAACAGTACAGTACAGAAATAATACAGTTACATGTTGGCAACCTGTGTTAGCCACCACATCCCTGCCCTGTTATTTTCTAGACTGAGACAAGCCAGAAGCTCTGTGTGTTATGTTTGACAGGATCTATTGTACAGACTTAAGTTCCCGTAAATGAGTTTTTCTTCTGGTTGTGTACAGTAATTTTTCTTCCCTTTGTCTTGGAGATGCGTATTTAGGTTGTCAGGAGCTTGGAGATGGACAATCTTCTGTTTTGTTTCTTGCAGTTCTCCAAACAATGGTACTTGACTCAGTGTCAAAATACGGGAAATAAAAGAAAGAGGAGTTGGTTGCTCAGGTGCCCCTCCCAGCTCTCCCACTGAATCAACAGATGGCTGAGTGCATTACTTAGTCTGATTTCATGATAGAATTATTAAAAGCCAATAAAAATAGTCTAATTCACTTGAGTGGTTTTGTATAACACAGTGAAAAAGCAACTTTTTTGCATGAAAATACAGATTTGGTATTTCCCATACCCCACTGCCCTGCCACTCGACTGTGCTCATTCTGGCAGCAGGAACTGATTCTGCCTTGTGAGCTCCTCAGACCTTCAAGTGTTTTGGCAGAATGGGTGTGTATTATGCAGCGTGCATCTTGACGAGCAGTTGACTGCTTTTACAGTCATTTCCATGGAGTAGTAGCCACCTTGTAAATACGGAAAGAAATTGTAGCCATCCAGGTCCACCTGGATCACCATCCTTCATTCTATCATTCATTTGAGAATCCACCCTAATGCAGATGATCATTAGTGTTGTATTGCCAAACTTGACCACGATCCATCCGGCTTACTAAGGTTTTAATTCCAGAGGGATTTCACAGGACCAAGGAGAAGGTGTTGCAAGGCTTGGAGAACCCCATGCGAGGACTCCCCAGTATGGTCTTCTAGGTCTGACAGATCCTGGGGGTTGGCCCATAAAACTCATTTCATCTTAACTGCCTTCACAAATAGTTGCATACTTTATGTACACAGTACAGTGTTTCTTGTTTTGTTTTTTTTTTTTTTTTTTTTTTTTTTTTTTGGTTTGATTTATTCTGCCTCCAAGTCAACCTTTCCCTTTTGCAGTTTTATGCTATATTAAGTATTTTGCCCAGCAGGTGAAATACTGTTCTGTGCAAGCCTGTCTAACACCCACATAAAATGGGAAATTACTACTGATGATTTCTAGAAGGGATGATTAAGATGGAGGCCAAATAATTTACCAAACATCTCTTGGCAATTAAGTGAGACTTTGGGAGGAGATCTCAGGCATGTCTTGTACTTGTTAGTATTATTTATAATTGTAACTCTATTACCTGACAGCTTATGTAAATGAGGTTGGCACCCAGATACCATGAAAATGGAGAGCTGGGACAGTCATTGCTGTCACTGTATCAGAGCCAGCTAAGTCTAGGTATGAGAGGAAGGATTACTGTCCCCTCATTGCACTGGAGAGGCTTACGCAGAGGGCGGGCTGTCCTCACCCCAGTGCATATAGAGGATGACCAGGGTGTCTTAAAAACCTCTCCCCAAATTCTTGACAAAGGACCTACTGGAAATCTGTTTTGACTGCTGTGCATTAACTGGAATGTATTTTCCCTGTCCTGGGTTTAGACTTGATATGTTGTTTCCTGTTTTCTGTATTGTAGTTTCCCTAGTAGAATCAGGACCAAAACCAGAGTAATGTATCTTTCTTAAATAAATAGCAAAGACAAGAGTGCATTTCCATCCCACCTGATACATCCACAGAGGCACAGATTACAGCTCACAGCAGGGCAGGGACATGAATTTGCTGTCAAGAGGTAGTCATCATGTGTAATCTAATTCAGCACTTCAATTAATAAATACTGTAAGCAATATCTTTGACATGTAAATCCTTTAAAAATCATTAAATTTAAACCTAGGCACAGGAGGGCACCCATCATTTCACTACTCACTGTTGTCTATGGTCTCTTACATCAGGTGAGGAGCTGGATACAATTTCCCGTTGTAAATGTATTTATTCCAAAGTCCCATATGTAGCTGGACCAGGATCCACCATCTGAAAGGGTCCTCCATGATGTTTCAGAATAAAGGAGTGGTTAAAATTGATATATTTTGGAATACCTTGTGCATGATATTAATTCTGCCCTAGTGTCTTTAAGCAAAGACATTCTTTTTCACCTTGTTTGAAATCCTGTTTCCAGTCCCTCCACAACCCTTTCAAAATAAGCTGTAGAAATCAGCTATTAACATCAGAAAGGCTCCTGTATTTCTCTGTAACTGTGAACAGGATGATCACCATAACTTAAGCATTGTAGTGCTGCCATCTGTGGATTTTTCCACCTGTTGAGGAAAATGAATGGAATTTAAAAACAAACAACATCAAAATATACATACACACACACACACACACACACACATACACACACACACAAAATGTTTCTTGTTTAGGTTTTGTATTCAGGTATTAGTTTCATCTCACCTTCTAGCTAAAAGGTTTGAACAAAACCAACACATTATATCCCCCCCCAAAAATACATATATGTTTTTTTCAAATCAGCAGTTCTCTCTCCTGCTGATCTGATTTACATGTGCTTTGAAGCTTGGACAAGTGAAGGAAGGAAGTTAATCTCTGCAATGAATAGTAAGAAATGAAGGATGAATACTGTCCCTATTTTGAGGTGTAAGATATCCTCATGCTGCCACGTAGATATGAGACCATTCAACTAAAAATTGCTTGACAGCAAATACGCAAAGAGATTCCTCCACCCATAAACGTGACAAATGCAGGAAAGTTTGTTTTGTAACAAGGAAGGACCGCATGCCCGATGTGTGGCTCAGACCCTGGAGCTGCTCTGAGGAAAAGTATAAAAGCAGTTGGAGCACGGAGCAGTTCATTCCACTTCTGCCTTCTCCTCCATCGTGAACTGAGTAAGTTACACTTCAGTTAAATCTGTTCTATGAATTTAAAGGCCACTTTAATAACAATTTTAATGTACTTATGTCTGAGCATTTAATGTCTTTGAATATTATTGGAAAAAGTTATTTTCATAAAAGGTTCTGTAATTTTGTTTTGCTTAGCAGATTTAGATTCTGAGAGCAATGGGCTTCAAGACCTAGTTGTAAATTTTAGTGAAAGAACACCTAATATTTTTCTCTAGGTCTCAAACTGCTTTGCAAAGAAAACAATACTTTCAGGAATATTTTCAAAATATGTTGCGAGACTAAAATGTTGCCTGTCCTTCATGAAGCTTCGATAACTTCTAACAGATCATCTTCAGTATTTCTGCATGTAAATTGCAATCAGATTTTATACTTAGCTATAGAATATTAATTTTCTGAATACTGTGTGATGTGGATCAGTGAGGGCTCCCCTTTGCCATACTGCCACACTCCCACCCTTGACCTGTGCTCTCCCCACCCTGTGTCTTTCAGGCTCGTCTCCAGGCAGAAGGATGTCTTCCTACCAGCAGACCTGCAACTACAGCCGTCCCTCACCCTGTGAGGCGACCTGCCCACAGCCTTTCGCCAATGCCTGCAGCCAGCCCTGCGTCGCCTCCTGTGGGGACTCCCGAGCCATAATCTACCCCCCACCCGTGGTCATCACCTTCCCGGGCCCCATCCTCAGCTCCTGCTCTCAGGAGAGCATTGTGGGCAGCTCATCCCCGCTGGCGCTGGGCAGCTCCTTCAGCCTTGGAAGCTCCCAGGATGTCCAGAGCCCTTCGGGGTCTGGGGTTGCCTCAGGCGGCCGGTATTCCTACAGCTCCTACACCCGCAAGACGACGTACTGCCCCTCAAAGCCCCGCTGTGATCTCCCCAGCACCAAGACCTTGTAGGGGGGAAAGCAAAACCTCTGAGCCCTGCTGCAGGCATCCTTTGGGGCTGTCTGGCATGATCACCTCTCTGAGAAGCAAGCCCAGACGCTCTGTTCCTTTTCCTCTTAGACCAGCTACCTGCTAAAATCCCAACTCTGCATTCAAGAGGACATTTGAAAAATAGAGAAAAGGCCTCACTTTGAATTAAAGTGGCTTCCAGAAGACTAAAGAGCACCACATACTAGCTCACATATGTACAAGCCATTCTAGATATCTGAACTCATGTTTCCTGACTTGTGAAGTATAATGGAAAAAGTCACAAAGTGCTTGTTTGCTCCTAGTCCCTGCTCTGCTTCAGGCAGTCTGGGATGTTTTAAAAATACAAGCAGTGGAAAAACAAATCTGACTTAAATGTAACAAAACCAGAAGGTCATGTTATGAACTGCAGCCCCTGAAGAAGACAACCATGTCCTTTTGCTGCAAACCCTGCAAATACATTCTGTACTCTCTGGATTGTAATGTTCTGCCGCTGTGAAGTCCTTGTCCTACTTTAATTAAAGCTTATATTGCACTGCATCTTTTGTCTTCTGATTTCCTTTTCCCATCAGACTATAACTATTGGACAGAGATGGTAAGATGATTCCTCATCTGAGACACAGGCTTATTTGGGTGTTCTTTGCTGTTGATTGACAAGGTGTACTGGGTGTGGGGGCACCCACAAACTGTGAACATCCTCAGGATCTTTTGTAAGGATTCCTGGTGGAAGGGGTACAACCTAATTGCAATGCAAAAGTCTATTGGTAGATGTTATCTTCACCCTCCCCTGCCTTAAAAGAGTTGCACTTGGTATCCACACTACATTTTAAGTGCATTTGCTGCTCAGAGCCATTTGCCAGTGGCAGTCAGATGTAGGTGACAGATATAGGTTTCTGTCCCGGGAAGGCCCTAGTGAGTGCTCCTGCCAGGAGCTGGGACCAAACAGCTTGGAATCTGCAGTTTGCAGTACTATGTAGGTATCTGGGGGGGGGGGGGGCGGTTCTCTTGCTCTAGGAGCTAAAAGTGAAGGGCTGTGACTCTTCTTTCCAAGGTGCTGAATAATTTTGGCCAGAGGAAAACTGCTTTTTGGTGACTACTAGAGACTTAGAGCATCATCTGCAAAAGAAAACAAGTAGCTCTTTTGAAGAAAAGAGCTCTTTTGAAGTCTTAGAGACTGAGGTGGAACAAACACAAGGTTGGTGCTGTGCAATACGGCTTTTAATGTGTGAGAGAAGCAGAGCTAGCAGTTGCAATGATGCAGGGAGTAAAGACAGACATTTCAGGAGTTTCAAGAATTAAAACCAAAGTTTGATACAGAGTCATGCATTTGGTACAAGAAGTTCTGCTTTCCTTATTACAGCTACAAACTTGAGTTATATGTCCCATTTTAACCCTTTTACAATATACTTATTTTAAAGCAGATAATAGTAAGACAAATGAGGTTTCCATTATTCTTCTACTCTAGTTTTGTGGAAGACCACAAATAATATACACAGTCTTGGACACATTAAATTAACCTCAAGGACATTGAGGACACCTCAAACAATACTTGCAATGCACAGATATACATTGTTTTTGTGTGTGTGTAGCTGAACATCCAGCACATCGCCAAGGACAGTGCAATAAATGCGGAGGTGGAAAGGTAGAAACAAAAAATGCCAAAAGCTTGAAGAGTTAAGTGGAAAACATGCTTATAGGTTGAGCTGGTTATATTTTCTAATTAAAAAGTAAATTTTATTGAACGTGGAGCTCCAGGTCAATTAAAATTGTAAGATAAATCCATCTACATGGGGTAAAAATGACATAACAGTTTTGCAAAGGAAAAGTGGTTAAAAAAATGTTTTAAACCATTTAACTTTGAGCTCTCCCTAGGACTAATCAATTTTTCTCACTGCTTTAAAATCTAAAGTGCTGTTTTAAAAGGGCTCAGATTTTAAAAGAATCATTTTTATGTTGTTTTCAAAGGGGATTTTTTATCTTCTTCCTCTTTGAATAATTAGTTTTCTTCGCTGAACTAAATCTTTCTTACTGTGTGTGTGTGTGTTTGCCCAGCTCTACCTCTAAGCTTGTTTTTCTGAACACTTCAGAAAGCACCCAGCTCCTGCTGGCTTCATTCAGAGCTGGGAGGTCTCAGCTCTGCTCAGATTCAGACCCAGTTTCCCATCCATAATTTTCTGCCACCCTGGTCACTCCGTGCAGTGAACTTCACTGTATTTAGCATGGCCCCGAACTTCCTCGGCTGTAAGTGCTGTACCGGCGGTAGGAGTATGGGCCACAATACCCCCTGCCCAGTGGTGGGAATGCAGAACTGTAAGGCCTGTTGTAGTTGCATGCACCCCCAGGGCCATACGCACCCCCAAAAAGAAGGGAGCCCCTTAAACCAATGGGATTTCCATAGCCCCTGTAACCAAGACAGCCCCCAGCACCAAAGGGGGCACTGATGCCAAGTGGTCCAGCGCTGCCCACCACGCTTTCCTGCGGGCAGGAGCTGAGGATTGGCCCTGGGAAGGTCAGGACGACAGGTGGTGGGTACACAACTGCTCTGGAGTCATCACAGGACGTCACACACAGCTCATTGCAGGCATTGGCCAGGGGTGGAGGGCAGCTCAACTCGCATGGGTTGCTGTATGGTACACAGGCATCTCCACAGTAAGACATTGCTCTGCAAGACAGGTAGGTCTGAAATGCAAAGGGAAGATCAGAATAACGTCCCCTAGAGTAATGGCTAGCACACACCAGCCCCTTCATGCACCCGGGATGGAGGGTGCATGGGCAGAACAAGTGGCAGAGAGGTTTTGGAAGCTGGATGCTTTGCTGAGGCATGTGAATACATTGCTTTCTGTAAATAGCTAGCCAGAGGGGAACAACAATATCAAGAAAGTTTCATCCCATTTTCAAGCTTAGCCTGGATTTATAACAATCTTTGGAATCAGAAAAGTCATTTCAGGGCTCAGCAAAAGCTCCAGCTCTGAGCTCAACTGTCCAAGACTTCTGTGGTTGCACATGGAGCCAGTGCAGCAGCAGGATCCTGCCCTCAGCAGCTCTCCCAGTGGTGCCCTGTATTTATTAGGTGAGTTTTAGCATCCCTTGGGGCACTAACTGCAGTGCATCTTCTTGGCTTAAGGCATAGATTAAATATAGAATGATTTTCCCACAAATGCTTGCAGTCAAGGAGCCTGTTACAGCAAATAATAGCACAAGTACAGTGGTAAATGACACCAGGCAGGGCCTGCAGCTAAAACAGCTTGTTCTGTAATGAAGGGGAGAGCTGCTGCTTGAGAACAAATCTGGAATCAGGCTAGCCTACTGCTTTCTCACTTACAGACACTTATCCTACTTTCTTCTAACATTCTGTTAGAAAGACAGCAACAACCACCACCCAGTAACAAGAAAAACATTGTTGGACTTATTTTTCAGGACAAAACCATGCCCTATTCTGAAAACTGAGGACTTCTATATGTTTCCACACACCTAGACCTTACATACACACAGGAGATATGAATCTGTGAATGCTTGAAAGGAGAAAAAGGGTTAAAATTTTAAACTTCAGTAGATGTATATTACATAATGAACATTTGATTAGATGAAAATATGGCTAAATAACCACCCTAAAATAATCTCCAGTATCAGTGTACTTCTATAAAGAGACTGTACAAAACAAGGGAGAGAATTTAGACCCCATATGCTCAGTAGCAAATGCCTAAAATCCACATGGGACTCAAAGTCCCCCATTACCTCCCCAGATCTGTCACAGAGCCCACAGTAGACTGCCTGCAGTCAAGAGATGGCTATAGCCGACAGTTCTGGCAATTCTGAAAGTCACAAAGCTTTGCACCAAAACTCAAAGTAAAGATGTGATAGTCAAAATAATAAGCCCAGACTTACTTGAACTGCTGAAGAGAGAAAGTTCGGAGAAGTAGGTAAACAGCCTTGAGCTGGAAGTGCTTTTATGCTTCCTCCAACTGCCTGCAGGCTAGAAGACCTATTTGTTGGTGATTATCTCATTTACTTGTAAATCAGATGATACCTGTGGATCATTCAACTGCTGTAATTATTCTGCTTAGGGTTAATTGTTAGACAGTTCTGAGCCCCACACAGTGTGACACCCATCTCAGAAGTGACTGAGGTTTCTTTATGATCACTAGTTATAGCTGAAAAGTCTCTTTTCAAAGGAAGTGTGCAAAATCCCCAATTAGATTTTTGAAAAGCTTGGCTTGAATTCCTTGTTCAATGTGTTGAAGAAAACCAAATCCTCTGGCTGGAAGCAGAGCTGGAAACTAGATATATCTGTGGCCTCTCCATTTCCATGGAGAATCATAACTTCTTTACACAAGGAAATAACAAAGCTATCACTGGAGAAGTAGAGCTTGTATCATTTCTGCTAGATAAGTTTAATCAGGAGAACTTAATTTAGCACACTGCAAGGACAGTTTTCTATCTCTTTTGAAAAATGAAAGTCCACACTTTATGTAGGGTAATCCCCTTTGCTATCTTTTCAATTGATAGAACAAATTTGTACTGTGACCGGAAGGCTCCTATACTTCAGAACTCAGTTTCAGTATAGCGTGACCAAAATTTGTCTTTCATGGCAAAGCTGATAACCTTGACCTGCAGAGATATGAAGGGTCTGTTCAGGGGGATAAGATCATGTTTTAAAGTGAAACTATTACTCATTACCAAGACTTAAAACTGTAGCAACATGTCATTAATTTTATTATGGCACTGTATCTACACCACGTTAATCACACAGAGGTACTTTGAAGTCCTTTATTCTGTGGAAAAATTAGAACAACCTAGATAAGCATTGCTGAGAGCTTCCTCATAACCATCCCACATACTTTAAACATAATTTATGCCATAATGGACAGGGCTTAAATTGTCAAGGGTGTAAACAAGCATGAAAGAAAGAAGAATGAATTGCAGAAAGGCATGTATGTTTATGCTGCTCAGCCTACCCATGAGGCACCCTCTCTTTTATCCCGCTGAGCCAAAAGGCAAAACGCCTGCTCAGAAAGCTGCTTCACACCACCCATCAGGGTTGGCAGTGGCAGCTTGCAGCTGCCATGGCAATGGACCTTGTCTGAAGGCCCACTTTATATTTTTATAAATGCAGGGTTTGTGTCCAGAGAAAGGAATGTCTGCCAAGATAATCGTGGCTATTGCAAACAAAGCCTCTGTCAGCGTCTGTCATTTTGGCGAACTGTGGGTTTGCCATTACATTTTATCCTTGTCCCATGGTATCTCAAGGGGACACTACCTTCAGCCAAACCCAAAGCAGGTGAGGATGTGGAGGCATTATGCCCCATACCAGGGGTGTTACCATCAACAGCTACAGGCACCTACATTAACCAGATACTGCACTGGGCTCATTCCTATGGAATTCCTTAGGAACCACCTAAGAAATTAAAAAAGAAGTAACCAAATCATCCACCATAGGCAGAGAGATCTCTGCAAGGGTAGAAGCTCAGAGGGGCCATGACACATTGATCTAAAACCTGCCAGGCTGTTTAAAAACTGCAGCCAGTGAAAAGAGGGAGATTCCTCCAGAAACACAGAAGAGCAGCAGGGGAGTGCTGATGCCAATATTTTCTTTTGTGTAGACAACAGAGGGACTTCAGCTGTCTGGCTAAGCCCTAAGTGAGGTGTCTGAAGTGAGTTCCTCCTACGTTTTGTCTCTATGCATAGGACAAAAGTTTTGGGGGATAGAATGTCAATTTTCTCTAAGCCTAAAACACACGGCAAGAAGACATAATGATAAATCAGTAAAAATAACACATAAATGTGACTGAATTCCTGGAGGAAGATTCCAGACCTGTCTTTGACATAGCTGACACATTTCTGGGGGATCAGTAGAAAAATTCAGATTGGAACTTTTGGACTCGTGAATTTACATGTATGTAGTCTGTAAAGTCCAGTACTTGTTAGAAGCTTAGGTTATATTGGACACCCTCAAGGGACAGATACTGCACAAACTCAGGTCATGAGACATTATGAGTTTACCATATAAATATAAAATAATAGCATTCAAAATTGCAGGGGACAGCTTTATAGTTCTAGTAGTGGTACTTCTATTTAACAATTAATAGGTGCAAGAACAGTAGTGACTGTTAAGGAACAATGCTCATGCTAATTGTTTTAAAGCTGACTTTAACAGCTTTACCTGCACATTTACTAACATTTATCCTCAGCAGTCCCGCTTCCTCTGGTCAGCACTTTGGTCTCTAGCACCTGTGAGTCAGCAGCAATAACAAATGAATAATTTATAACATCAAAATATGACTTTAGGGATGAGTTTTCTGGGTGAGTTCAGAGCTACTGTAGCTTTGATGAAGATTTGCTGACCAGGGAAAACTGGGCTTATTTTATTTATCTATTTATTTATTTATTTTAATGGGGAATGTATGCATTGTCCTGTCAGATCAGACCAGATCTTCCCCTGCAAGCCTTGGAAAGGACAGGATGGATGCAGCACTGCACAGTACCTGTCTCAGGACCCCAGGAGTGCCCTGGCACACACCCATAGCTCAGGTTAGATGCTGCAAGACTGCCCAGCAACAAAAACATCTAAAGAAAGCCTACAATCCAGAAGTGATGAACTGTATAATACCACATATTTTCGAGCTATTGCCTCCAAACACCCATCAATTAGGCCCGATTAAAATCACCACTGGGATGGATCCCAAGCTGTCATTATGGAAATCCTTCACCTCTAACCATCTCACAGGTCCTTCCCATTCATTACCCTATTCTCAGGAAGCTAAATAGGCTTCCCAGCCCAGCTTCAGGCTTCAGGAATGCCGCACCATCAAAGTAGTGAACGTGCTTGTGCAACCCTTCTCTAAATGCTAAACACAGATGATGTGCAGTGGAGCATCCTCCAGTCAGCAGCTATGTGCAATGCAGCCATCTCCATGACAATGGGGGCTCCCTGTCATAGCCATGCTTTCAGCTTAGCCTATGGGGCTTCCAAAAATTTTTTTTTTTAAGTTTTAGTTTAACCAACATACTGGGACCATCAGCTCTAAGGCTGTCAGTCAAAACTTGCTTGGGGAAATAACACCAGTGTTATGTTTCAGAGAGGAATAATTACTCAATAGTGGGGTGTCTCGCTCCAGCAGTTACCAGGATGCTAATAAGCCTGTGCATCACTGTGGTCAGAAAGCCACCTTTAACATCTCCTGAAAGTCCTGTTCTGAGCAAGCCCAAGACTTTCCCAGGCTGTTGCTCCAGGGATCTCCACAGTGACTCAACATAATCTAGAGATCATTTTGAAACACTGGCAGTGAGCAGGTCAACAAAGAAAAAACATGAGCAGATTAAGTACAGAAACACAAATATGGTGAGTAGTGATGAGTAATTGTGGGGCACAGAGCGGTGTCCTGACTTTTTCCAATGAAGCACAGCCACCATTACCGAGAACTTTGTTGCCAGCCTGGTTTTGCTATAGTAATTGTACCGTGTCTTTTTCTCTGTCCACAAATAGGCTTTGGTCTGCATGTATATGCCATGCTGTGGTCAGATTTGATTTTGGATGGTGCTTAGCTCCAGATGTGAACATTTGAAAGAATATTTTGAAGATAGGTCTCTCTAGCTCTCTTATTTGGAATATATCTGTTGCTTATGCCACCTAGAGTCTGGTGATTGATTTTTGGAGGCTGGCATAGCCATGCTGCAGGGAGGGAATAGAAATTTGCATGGGAGGATCTACCTCTTACACATCACCTTTGCGAAAGAATATCTTTTGGTTCATTAGCATGTTTTACTGACTCAAGTTTTGGAGACTATTACCTTGAAGATTTTCAGGGGTGATTCATGTGCATTGATTAAATCTTGATGAGGGATATGGCACTGTAAGCATTGTGCTTGCCCAAATGTGTGATGAAATATTCCTAACTGCTCTGAAAATGCTGTTTGCTCATAATGCAATAATTGCTGATACTTGTCAATCTTTTTCATACAGTATTGGCCTTTGTATTGCGTTCTAACATAGCTGTTCTAAAGAATAACCATAAGTAGCCAAGTGCATGGCTCAGGGCCAGGTAGCTCTGAAGGGGAGCGACATGAAGGTGAAGGCTTCTGAACTCACCCCTGTCCTGGTTTCAGTTAGCACAGAATTAATTTTCTTCCTAGTAGCTGGTGGAATGCTGTGTTTTGGCTTAGGATGAGAAGAGTGCTGATAACACCCCGATGCTTTAATTGTTGCAGAGCAGTGCTTATACTAAGCCAAGGACATCTCAGCCTTTTGCTCTGTCCTGCCAACGGGCAGGCTGGGGGTGCAGTAAGAGCTGGGAGGGGACAGACCCAGGACAGGTGACCCAAACTAGCCAAAGGGGTATTCCATACCATCTGACGTCATGCTAAACAATATATAGGGGTGGCTAGCCGGGGGGAGGGGGCCGGACTGCTCGGGGTTAGGCTGGGCATCGGTCAGCGAGTGGTGAGCAATTGCATTGTGCATCACTTGTTTGTACATACTATTATTACTTTCCTATTATCACCATTGTATTATTATTGTTATTATTGTTATTATTATTTTGTTATTATTATTTTCCTGTCTTATTAAACTGTCTTTATCTCAACTCACGGGCTTCACTTTCCATTTCTCTCCCCCGTCCCAGAGAGGGAGGGGGGAGGGTGAGCGAACGGCTGCGTGGTGTTTAGCTGCCGGCCGGGTTAAACCACGACAACCCCAAAGGGGATTTTTTGTCCTTCATTGCTCTATGGGGGCCAGACTTTCCAGAGATATTATATTTAATATGCTGTTCTAAAAATTTGCCACTTACCAGTGTCCCTTCCTCACCTGCAAATACGAACCAATACAGCCCTGAACCGTCTTTCTTCTCCTCCTTGTCTAGCTGTCTTTCCTTGCTACCATGGTGAAATCTGTCTTATTTCATTTATATCAGAGCAACTACACACCAGAAATCAGCTGTGGTGTTGAGGAAATACTACAGTTTATGTTAGACATGACAAAAGATAGCAACAGCTGAGTGTGATCCAAGCTTCTCCATAGAAGCAATTCATTTAGCTTTAAGGAAGCAATTATCTTTTCTGTAAAAAGTGATGTAATAACTGCTCTCTTTCCATAAAAACATTAGCGATGGCATAAAGTGGTGAAAAGTAAAACAGCAGGGAAAGTGAGCTGTTTCACGATGTAAACAGAAAAAGAGGTCGAGGGAAGGAACTGGCACAGGCTTTTCACCAGGCTAATTTTTACGAAAGGCAGCAGCGAAGGTTTTGCAGAGGCTGTGGATTTGCAGCAGCTCTCCTGGGCATGCAGTTGGCAGCAAGGACTCTGGATGTGAACCTAGACTATGTTCATGGCTGGTTCACCATTACCTTGGTCTGGGGTGTGCACCTTGACTTGCAGGTGGGTTTGTGCTCCTGGACGTGCTTGGAGCATGCAGCTCAACTTCACCCCGGAGCCCGAGTCAGAGCAAGCAGGTGCCACAAGAGGGCAGCAGCTCCAGCACGGAGCTGGGCACCCAGAACTGCATTTCACTCTGGTGCTGCTGCCTCACCAGCTTCTGGCCCCACAAGAGACACCAGCCTGCCCCAGAGCACGTCCCCAAAAGCTGCCAAGGGAGATGGAAATGAGGAGGAACTTTCGAATCTAGTGATGGAGAAGTTTGCTAATTGCCCCATCAGACTATTTCAGCTATAGGAAGAAGATGTGTTCCTGGCTTGTGCCAAGTGTCTGCATTAGTAGCTTCTGTGTTTTGTCTTAGGAGAAGGTTTATTGCTCTTATTTTCCTGTTTTCCTGTGCTTCCCTAGCTTCCCTAACATCCTATTTGTTTAACCTCTGGAAATAAGCTTGTGTTCGGGAGTTGGGGGGAGAATGTTGCTAATTGTGAATGCATAGCATTAAGTTGTTGTAGCCTGTGAGCTTGGGGCTTGACAGGATTGCAGTCTTAGAGGCTTCTTTAACAAAAACACTTAAGCTGCTGAGGTATTAGCCCTTGAAGTAGCAAAGTGTATTTAGAGGGATAAAAAAAAAGGATCATTTAAAAAAATTTGATCACCTAGACAGTGTGCTTGTATTCATGGAAGTATTCAGGAATTCAAACGTATTTCATGAACCCTCTGTTAAACTTGAGATAGCCGGAAACAGCCATGCGTCTTGATCAGTGACATGAAAGTTACCATCATAAAACAAAAGAAAAGCAACTTTATATTGAAAAACATCAGTTTACTAGGAAAAAAAAATATCCTGAGTAAATATGGAGATAAATGCCTGTGAAATCATAACCTTTTTTTTCCAAATCAGAGTTATTACAGAGTCTTGGGGAATGTAACCCAAGTAATATACTATTAACGTTATATTAACATAC